>NC_091131.1:2010000-2310000 GCF_040183065.1 Periplaneta americana | reverse complement strand
TGGGTTTGATTTATTATCATAGGACCTACGACATGATAATATTTAACGATGTGGCAAATAGATTCCTCGTATGGTAGCTCGGCAAAGAAAGAACAAAAATGGCGAACGATACTACCTACCTAGACTTTATAGAGCCTTCACTTCCTAGACGTAAGCAAAGAGGAGGAGTCACGCCGGGAATAACAGCGTCGCGACTATAATTTGCATGGGTTGAACTTGGATCCATTTAATGTGTGGTATATACTTTTTGAGTTTTATATTGATTGTTATTATTTTTTACAAGATTTTACAAAGATTTTATTGCAAGCAAAAATTAAATACAATAACAAATATTTTACAATATTATTGTAATACTCGTACATGAACATGCTTCAAAATTCGAAATTGAGTAAAATACCCTCCATATTAGAATATTAAATTATGCCTTTTGTTTACATGTATTATAATATTCTCGTCATCTTGTATATTTTTGTAATCTATTTATACAGGGACATCACTTTATTTTTACTAACATTTTTAACATTAACCTGGCTATACTCGGAAACACTGTTACCCCCTTCCATTACAGGAGTTTGGAGTTACTAGTGCAATATGTAAACAAATCATTTTACTATCTATAGGAGGAGAGAAAAGTAGTGTATCCATTTATGTTACAGGGAAATATAGTATTACGATTTTCAGTTTGGTCATTACTTTACAGTATTTTATCAAAAAACAGTAGAATAGTAACATTTTTTTTTCACAAACTCAAGTCTTAAGGCGGTTATATTCATTATGTAATGTCTACTTTATTCAGCATATTATAACCTAATTTATTCCTGAGAATTTTGTGAGCACTTCCGTAAGAAACCCCAATTTCTACAGCTAACTTCTTGACCGACTTATTAGAACCTCGCTGCATCCTTTCTCTAGCATCTTCTACAGCATCTTCTGTTACCTTTATTGGCCATCTTATACTTTTCTTCCTTTCTGTACAATCTGTTGCTCTAAATTTATCTACCAGATTAATGACATTTCTACGAAAATATTCCGTAATGATATAATCAGGAAATTGTGAAAAAAAAAAAAAAAACTGTTGTTCACATTCGGTTATATTGTAATTCCAGTTACCATCATCGTCCTTCATACCTACAAACAATAAAACAAAACTCTTGTTTAAATAATGCTGTTAAGTACCGTACCTTATTATAGGGTACCGTACTTTCGGTAACTCTAATCTTCACTTGTGCTCAGTCCACACAGATAAATTCAGTTATGCTACACACCATACCTGTGTGAAAATAAACTTCAATAATATAAGCTTCTTCTTCTATACAAAACGCAACATATTTCTGAAACACACTGTACTCGGTACTGTTTACTTCACTGCCAGCAACAGCGGCCGTAATTTTGTGTGACTGACGTTAGCAAGGACATTAGTGAAAGGGGTGGGAGTCAAGTACATTTAGAAACGCAGGTGCAATGAAAATTGAAGTAAAAATAAAATGATGTCCCTGCATGATTCCATTCTTTCATTTGCAATTATCATCTTATTTAACTGCCATTATTTTAATGATCCATTGTACTTTTATTGTAATTTATATCATTGCTATTGTTTTTGTTATATGTCTTTGTGCTGAACTATAATTGGCCACTGGCTGTTGTACAGCACATTAAATATAAGTAAATAAATAAAATAAACAAATTATTACCATCATCATCATTAACATTGTAGAATATACTTACTCCTGTATGCTAGATCGCAATGGGCCTACGTATATGAATGTGTGTTAACATTCTCAGACTGAAAAAGGAGTCACGTTATAGCTCTGATGGAAATGCAGTGCTTCCAGCTAGCAGTCGTTATCAAAATATGCATTTTTCACAGTGGACATCCTAGCGGTTGTTCTCTTTTATATGTTTTCATTTCATAACATGGAAATGGCCAATATTATATACTGTATACGTGATCAGGAATACTACCAAACTATTCATCTGGGAACCTCTAAAGTACGTGTCTTCAAGCAGGAGATTTTAGAATGTATTACAGACACTTGTTTTATTACTGATTAAAGTCGAAATAAAGTAGGCTGTGATTCTTGCTTAACACATTTCAGTAGGCCCCTACCCCATCAAATTTTAATATTTTTTTTTTTCAGGAATTAAAATAAAGTTAAATTGAAATTGTCTACAAGCTCTTTATGGGCCTTGCCTTGCTTCTTATTTCAAATTTTTTGGAATCATTAAGCGGGCTGTGAATTCTTTATAGAACTTGACATGCTTTACTTGCTTACTTACTTACTTACAAATGGCTTTTAAGGAACCCGGAGGTTCATTGCCGTCCTCACATAAGCCCGCCATTGGTCCCTATCCTGAGCAAGATTAATCCAGTCTCTATCATCATATCCCACCTCCCTCAAATCCATTTTGATATTATCTTCCCATCTACGTCTCGACTTCCCTAAAGGTCTTTTTCCTTCCGGCCTCCCAACTAACACTCTATATGCATTTCTGGATTCGCCCATACGTGCTACATGTGCTGCCCATCTCAAACGTCTGAATTTAATGTTCCTAATTATGTCAGGTAAAGAATACAATGCGTGCAGTTCTGCGTTGTGTAACTTTCTCCATTCTCCTGTAACTTCATCCCTCTTAGCCCCAAATATTTTCCTCTCTCAAAGTGAGAGTCCAATTTCCACAACCATAAAGAACAACCGGTAATATAACTGTTTTATAAATTCTAACCTTCAGATTTTTTGACAGCAGACTGGATGATAAAAGCTTCTCAACCGAATAATAACACGCATTTCCCATATTTATTCTGCGTTTAATTTCCTCCCGAGTATCATCTACATTTGTTACTGCTGCTCCCAGATATTTGAACTTCTCCACCTCTTCAAAAGATAAATCTCCAATTTTTATATTTCCATTTCGTACAACATTCTGGTCACGAGACATAATCATATACTTTGTTTTTTCGGGATTTACTTCCAAACCTATCTCTTTACTTGCTTCCAGTAAAATTCCCGTGTTTTCCCTAATCGTTTGTGGATTTTCTTCTAACATATTCAAGTCATCCGCATAGACAAGCAGCTGATGTAACCCGTTCAATTCCAAACCCTCTCTGTTATCCTGGACTTTTCTAATGGCATACTCTAGAGCAAAGTTAAAAAGTAAAGGTGATAGTGCATCTCCTTGCTTTAGCCCACAGTGAATTGGAAAAGCATCTGACAGAAACTGACCTATACGAACTCTGCTGTACGTTTCACTGAGACAAATTAAACATTCAGGGGGAAAAAATTACATTTTTTTCTGAGAAAACCATAAACTTTCCACCAATATGATATTTCACTTTTCTGTTACATACAACATGAGCTATTAGCTCTGAAAATCTGCAGGTTTATTTCACTGGCACCCTGTATACAGGGCCCTTGTTACTGCACATTCACTGTGTATTGTATGCGAAACTTATGCAATAAGAGAGCTCCATGTTTTATTGCCGTATCTGTACACACATAACTCTGCCATGAACATCATCTCCGCACGTGGAATACTGAGAAACGCATTTCCCTGGAAACAAATGGAAACCTCCGAAGTACGTTTCTTGAAGCGGATGCTCTTAGAACTGCAGGAACTTCGTTTTATTACTCTGAACTGATTAAAGTTGAAGTGGAGCAGACTACGATTGCCGGTTGGCACAGTTCAAGTAGCCTGCCCCACCGAGTTTGAAAACAAATTCTAATAATGAATGTAATCCATAGTAAAGAAGATAATATTTTTGGTTTCTTCCGAGGTTTTCCCCAGCCGTGGGACTGAAGCCGGATGGTCTATGGCGAGTCCTCGGCATCAACCCCTTTGATTTGATTACCTGGTTGGGTTTTTCCGAGGTTTTACCCAAGCAAAAGGCAAATTCCGGGCAATCTTTTGGCGAATCCTCGGAACTCACCTCATCTGACGACATCTAGCCAAGATATTGTAAAAAATTGCACAAAATTGTAAAAATTGTAGAAAATTACTAAATTGTAAAACTGTAAAAATTTGTAAAAATTGTAATTGTAATATTGTAAAATTTTGACTTGTTCCACATCTTAAGGGGAGAGGATGGTATTTTTTTTAACTTTTTTCCTATTTGGTGTAAAAATATTAATTTTTTGTATGTAGAAAGCTCATAGCTGTGGCAACTCAATCAAATAAAAATATTTTGAAAAAAAAAATTATTTGGGGGGTCCAAATTTGAAAAAAATATACCCAATGCAGGATTGTACTAAAACCGATATATCTAAACCATTTTTAAAGATAGATGCAAACAATTTTTCCAATGTATTTGCAAAAACATGTTCTACAAACTGTCTATAACAGAAGTTTGATATTAGTCCCTACGTTTGTAAAAATAAACAATTAAAATTTTATAACAATTTTCTGATTTCCTTTCTTGCAAACAAACGGAGGTATTTTTAAAATGAAATCAATTAACAAAATTCTGTTACAGAGAAAAGTTTCCTAATAGTCTAAAGAATGTGTGTTCTAAATTTCATGCATGTATCTTTAATAGTTAAGAAATTATATCCATTTTTGTCTGGCAATGTAGCAAAAAAAATGAAGTTACTGGAAACCGATAAAAGCGGGCGTGTAATTTAAAAATCCATAACGCAGGAAGTTTAAAAATGACGTCTCAACATCCGATAAGGGCACAAATACCCACAAAATGTTATGCAATGCATTCCACACATATCAAAGGGTATTTTAAAGAAAAAAAAATTTTTTTTTTGAAAATTTAATTTACCGGAAACAACAATAAAAGTGGGCGAGTGATTTAAAAATCCATAACGCAGGAAGTTTAAAAATGGCGAATCAACATCCGATAAGGGCACAAATACCCACAAAATGTTATGCTATGCATTCTACACATATCACAGAGTATTTTAAAGAATTTTTTTTTTTGAAAATTTACTCGTTTTTCACCAAAAAATACCATCCTCACCCCTTAAAGCTTCATTGCTTATGTAAGATCTATGGAATGAATAAATGAATGAATGGATAGAAACACAGATTTCTTTTCTTTTGTTGCATCTCTAGCAGCAGAGAGTGATTCAAGGTATGTCCAAGCCTGCGAATTCTATCGAGTAGCTCCTGGCAACACATTTCATTTAAATAACTGAAGTTCACGCCTTGAGAAAGTAGGAAGGAGATGCTGGAACAGGTTTCCTCCGAACATTTTTATTCCACCTTTGCTCCCTCATCGTTGCGTTACGTGCAGGTGATCGCTGCTCTCGTGCTTCGTCGCTGATCCCTTGAGTTATGAAGCCCGGACCGCGAGCTGAGACTTGAGTCACTTTTCCTCACCTGTGACCTCAGAGAAGAATAGGCTTGTCGGGCGAGAGATGCCCCGGGGTGGGGGGGGGGAAGTTTCTTGAAAGCAGCATACGGCACACATCAAGAGAGAAAGAAAAAGGGGGCAAAAAATAAAAGAAGTCGGATCACGCCAGAATCGGCTGTTATAGTGCGCGGATCACAGAGAGCAGCACGGGCAACGAAACAAAAGAACAATGCTACTTTCTCTTGGATTTGGAGTGCGTGCTGTTTTGAAAGATAAGCAGAGAGTCCGCCAGGAGCAGGGGCTCTGAGTTTGAGTGTAGAGTTCACAAAAATTAAAAAAAAATTGAATAAAATTATCCATTTTGGGTTATTTTGTTGTAAAAAATAGAACAAGTGTGTTACAATGTTTATTATTAAAACTAGCCGTACCCGTGCGCTCCGCTGCACCTGCTAGAAATAAATATAAAGTAATTACATAATTAAAATAGGACGTTTGATCCAGGGAACAACTTTTACAACAGAGCAAGATAATCTGCTTCTCTCATCACCCAATTTTTTGCATTGCATTTATTGCATATATATTTTATGTATTTTAACACGATTCAATTGAGCATTGAAATATAAAATAATGGACTGCTAAGCTAACGTACTATTACTGCATACTAAATCAATACACTCTCGTTGTTCGTTAATTCTCTGAGATTAAAATGAGTGTACATAAATATTACTTTAAGAAATACAGAAAACGAATGTACAAAATAGCCTACCAAATTTTCTGTGCATAAGAAGCTATTTTAATCTTACCTGTCCTCGATTTACTCAGACGTTACTGTAATAACATTATAGCATTATATCCATCTAGAGAAAATGTTGAAACTAGATTTTTCATATATCGATATCTGCCTCCGGGAATTGTGAAAAGAATCTGGTAACGTTAATACACACACAAGTAACAAAATAACCTGGTCTTAATAACAAATGAAGGATTGAAATGAAACTCATTTAGTATTCTACAGGTAGCAGCTTTCCATTTAAGAAAGGTTTTTATTTATACTGTTGTTGCTCCTAGCACATCTCAATGGTGGTTTCTTATTTTTTAACTTAAATACAAATTCTGAATAATTCATATTAATGTTCATGTTGACGAGAAATTCAGCTTTGATCAAACCAACACAACGTTTGTTCCTAGCATTGGTCCACTTTGTAGCCACATGAGAGGCATTGTAGGCAAGGTACACTGCATTCCACCCACTTCAGGCTAACACTCTTGTTGCCCCCTTCACCTTCTAAAATTTTTAGCAATATATTTTAAGACACTATCGCCTACAAACAGAGCATCCAAATTGACTCCCAGTGCAGAAGCTAGTTCTCGAGAGTTTTGGAAAGAAATCTCTTTCCTTTTAATGGTAATGATTCAAGTTCTCTACAGCAGTGTTTCTCAAACTATGGTCCGCGGACCACTTGTGGTCCTCGAGGTCAGCGCTTGTGGTCCTTCAAAAAAAGACAGAAGAACAAATAAAATTCGAACGAATTGCATATCACACTATTGCTTAAAATTTCAGAGTTTAGAAATGACACCAAATACC
This sequence comes from Periplaneta americana, assembly GCF_040183065.1. NCBI lineage: Eukaryota > Metazoa > Arthropoda > Insecta > Blattodea > Blattidae > Periplaneta > Periplaneta americana. Next base: position 2,303,119 of record NC_091131.1, on the reverse strand, counting down.
TTGCTATAATAATACCGGACAGCTGTATACTAGTAGCATTGGCGTGAGTGCGAAAAATCGCGGACCTGACATCTAGCGCAGAGGGATGGAATTACGTCCACATATACAAATATTAACATAGCGAGATTCGGACTATTGTTTAAAACGTGAGTTACTAATGTGGAATTATATACGAAACACTTAAGAAATGTTGAATAATATTTAATGTAAAATTATTACCTTATATCAAAGCTGCCTATTATGAGAAATATTGCATACTTCATATTACTTTCCGTAATTAATTGTTACATATTTTTTCTTTGGTTTACCGAGACAAAATCAATCTGATATTAGGAATGAATTTACAGTAATGTTTTATATACCCATTGCTGACAACTGCAAAGATAAAATTGATAGTAATCTGATGCTTGTAATAATTAGTAAAGGCATGTGGACAACAATAAAACTTAATTTGATAAAACCTTAAAATCCAATACATTTTAACTTCTATTTATTTATTAGGTCTAAATAAGAAAACTAATTTGTATTTTTCTATCAACACAAAGACGAAGGAACTAGGCCTACTAAAGAATATTGTTGACTCACGTTTTATGAACTGTCGGAAATCGAAAGTACGATTTGGAGCAATTTGTAATGCTGCAATTGTCACAATTATAAACAGCACATATACACCCTGACATTTTAACACTAGTACTAATTCATAGAACTATTAACAAATTAACTAGCCCAGCAACAATATACATTGCAGTTGATTACAGCTTGTTTCGCGAGTATCTCCACACCGGCAGGTAGGTAGCAGCACCATCGTCGTTCGCACGTAAAACTGCTAGCTGTCCGGTATTATTATAGTAAGGTATTTGATGACACATGACAATCCAATTTCACTTTTTCTCCCATTTTTATGAAATTTATTACCCACCCGTCTATCGACTTACCACTCTACTATAAGCAACAAAAGAGGGATCTAAAGCACTATATACATGTTGTTTCTCGACATCTTTTCCCTGCAGATCTGGCGCCGCGCCTGTAATCCAGCCAGGGACCACCCGAATTCATAACAGAGGACCAAAGTACCGAACTTTAATTCAATTTTAAAATATAAGTACACTGGTATTAAAACATGCTACGAAAATGATAAATTTGCTTTCGAAGGGAACAAGAGTAAGGTGGTCCGCGGAACTGTTCTGACTTTAAAAAGTGGTCCCCACTTCAGAAAAGTTTGAGAAACTCTGCTCTACAGGGTTGTTTTCAGAGAAAATAAAGTTCTTCTGAAGGTTGAACATAGCATTGACATAAAACTTAAATAAAATCACTTTCTGATAATTTTATAATATTGGATTCAGCTTTGCTTCTGTTCGCGGGCCCCATGGAAAGAAGGATATTAATATAATTACATGTGATAAAACAGGGAAGAGTACTTCAGTGAATTAAATTATAAACGTTAAAAGAATCGGGACAAATCCCGACTCACATCATGGCGGGACGTGGGAGAATAAAGTCAAAATCGGGACTGGTGGCAACCCTGCTCTGCAGTTGACTTGCAGAGGCATCTGTCTGCAAAGCAAGGCAAGTTGGCGGGACAAGGAGCGAAGAGGGGCGAGAAACAAAGACGGGAGAGGAAGCGGACACTGGAAACGAGTGACGAAAAGAGAGAGAGAGGCGAGGAAACAAGGAAATGGGATGGAAATGAAGGAATAATTAAACAAGGATAGAAACAGGAAGGAAACACGAGAAAAAGGGAATTATGAAGGAAGAAGGTGGAGTGAGAGAGAAAGAAGATGAACAACCAGAGGATGAAGGAATAGAAGAAAGGAGAAGAAGAGAGGAGGAGCAGAGAGGGACCACGTGTACTGCAGATCAGAGCAACTCATATTGGAGGCCGTGTAATCGATCCCGAAAATCAGTGTAAAGTTGAGATAAAATAAGTTGTAAGAATTTGATGTAACTCAACTGGTTTTACGGAAGTGTTCATTTTCAGGGAATTAGAGTAATAGCGAAAGGAATGCAGGGTATGGGTTATCAATTGAACTGGCATGTGTCACACTGTATTTAAATCTGGCAAGAAATGTGAAATCCAGGCTGCCAGAGTTTATCCAACGTGGTGCACTCTGCCCAGGCAAATTAATAAAACATTAAGGAAAAAGTTCGTCAGACCTCCACGAAATAACTGTGAACTTTAGGAAAGTAGGCCCTGAGACTTACGTGGGACTTATGATTCAAACTACGTTTAGATTAGGAAAATGAATGTCAGTTTAAGAAAAGTGGCCCAGAAATTTGCTGACGTCGTACAAAATTTCGTCCAATATTCTTTTGAGAAGATTAACTCCATATGTAGATGAAATTATTGGGGATCATCAATGTGGTTTTAGGCGTAATAGATCAACTATTGACCAGATATTTTGTATTCGACAGATACTGGAGAAAAAAAGGCAGCATAAAGGTACAGTGCATCAGTTATTCATAGATTTCAAAAAGGCATATGACTCGGTTAAGAGAAGAGTTTTATATGATATTCTTATTGAATTTGGTATTCCCAAGAAACTAGTTCGATTAATTAAAATGTGTCTCAGTGAAACGTACAGCAGAGTCCGTATAGGTCAGTTTCTGTCAGATGCGTTTGCAATTGACTGTGGGCTAAAGGAAGGAGATGCACTATCATCTTTACTTTTTAACGTTGCTCTAGAGTATGCCATTAGGAATGTCCAGGATAACAGAGAGGGTTTGGAATTGAACGGGTTACATCAGCTGCTTGTCTATGCGGATGACGTGAATATGTTAGGAGAAAATCCACAAACGATTAGGGAAAACACGGGAATTTTACTGGAAGCAAGTAAAGAGATAGGTTTGGAAGTAAATTCCGAAAATACAAAGTATATGATTATGTCTCGTGACCAGAATATTGTACGAAATGGAAATATAAAAATTGGAAATTTACCTTTTGAAGAGGTGGAGAAGTTCAAATATCTGGGAGCAACAGTAACAAACATAAATGATACTCGGGAGGAAATTAAACACACAACAAATATGGAAAATGCCTGTTATTATTCGGTTCAGAAACTTTTATCATCCAGTCTGCTGTCAAAAAATCTGAACGTTAGAATTTATAAAACGGTTATATTACCGGTTGTTCTGTATGGTTGTGAAACTTGGACTCTCACTTTGAGAGAGGAGGAGAGATTAAGGATGTTTGAGAATAAGGTGCTTAGGAAAATATTTGGGGCTAAGAGGGATGAAGTTACAGGAGAATGGAGAAAGTTACACAACACAGAACTGCACGCGTTGTATTCTTCACCTGACATAATTAGGAACATTAAATCCAGACGTTTGAGATGGGCAGGGCATGTAGCACGTATGGGCGAATCCAGAAATGCATATACAGTGTTAGTTGGGAGTCCTGGTTGGTAGGCCGGAGGGAAAAAGACCTTTAGGGAGGCCGAAACGTAGATGGGGAGATAATATTAAAATGGATTTGAGGGAGGTGGGATATGATGATAGAGAATGGATTAATCTTACTCAGAATAGGAACCAATGGCGGGCTTATGTGAGGGCGGCAATGAACCTCCGGGTTCCTTAAAAGCCAGTAAGTAAGTAAGCAAGTAAGTAAGTAAGTAAGTAAGTAAGGCCCAGAAATTTGTACGGGATATGACAAGTTCCAAACTGAATTAATGTAAAGCTACAAAGAAGTCTGCATGGCAATCGAACCCATGTTTGTAGGACTTTTATTTCTTGTTTTGATACATACTATTGCCTCTCTAAATATTGGAACCTCTTTTCAGAACACCCTGTATATTATTTGTCTTATAATAAAAGCATACTAACGGGTCTTCTATTAACCAGTTCACATGAAACACAGCAATTCCGTTGAAATACTTGCGCAGATACATTGGTGTGCATTGAATGTAGGAAAAATAGTCAATTATCCAAAGAAATCAGAACTTGCGTGATATTGGAATAAGACTAGTTCGCAAATAATAGGAATAATAATAATAATAATAATAATAATAATAATAATAATAATAATACTTACTAGCTTTTAAAGTACCCGGAGGTTCATTGCCGCCCTCACATAAGCTCGCCATTGGTCCCTATCCTGAGCAAGACCAATCAAGTCTCTACCATCATATCCCACCTCCCTCAAATCCATTTTAATATTATCCTCCCATCTACGTCTCGGCCTCCCCAAAGGTCTTTTTCCCTCCGGCCTCCCAACTAACACTCTATATGCATTTCTGGATTCGCCCATACGTGCTAAATGCCCTGCCCATCTCAAACGTCTGGATTTTATGTTCCTAATTATGTCAGGTGAAGAATACAATGCGTGCACCTCTGCGTTGTGTAACTTTCTCCATTCTCCTGTAACTTCATCCCGCTTAGCCCCAAATATTTTCCTAAGCACCTTATTCTCAAACACCCTGAACCTATGTTCCTCTCTCAAACTGAGAGTCCAAGTTTCACAACCATAAAGAACAACCGGTAATATAACTGTTTTATAAATTCTAACTTTCAGATTTTTTGACAGCAGACTGGATGATAAAAGCTTCTCAACCGAATAATAACAGGTATTTCACATATTTATTCTGTGTTTAATTTAATGATGATGATGATAATAATAATAATAATAATAATAATAGTAAATAAAAACAAGGTAACATAATTATATTGGTATTAAATAAGATAAATTGAGTTGCTAACCTTATGGCCTTAATTCTGCCAGCGAAAATAAAACATTATTATTGTTATCATTATTATTATTATTATTATTATTATTATTATTATTATTATTATACATTTCACTGCCGGCATGCCTTGGCCTCCTGCAATATGAAATTTATGGGTAAACATTTGACAATAGCTGTAGAAATTATGATCAGTGAAACAGCAAAACTAAACAAATATTTGAGGTTATAAGATTTCATTTTGAACTAGGTGCTTTCATTTAGTGGATTATCGACAAGATGAGAACTCTTTGTGATACTTGAATACCGGTAAGACTATTTCACGAATATTGTTGTTGTTTAGTGAACTGTCCGAAGACAGGTCTGAACCTCACAAGTGATACCAAAAAGGCATCACTTATGAGGCAACTACACGAGGAGATAATGGGGTAGAGTGGCCAGCGTATTTTCCCCTCCATTGCATACATCGCCGAGTAGCTACATATTACACTAGTCAGACTTCAGATTTCGCGAATATATTGATAAATATGTTATGCTCGACCATGCCGAAATGTAGTAATTATACACCTGGTAGCAGGCCTTTAATGGACCTCATTAAAGCATACCTACTCATTAAAGTTCAGGTGTTCCACCAATCAGAAAATGCCATTGTAGCAATATGAAAGCGCAAGTATCGATTATTCTCGGATATGCAATTGAAAGACAACAATAAATCAATAAATCACCGATATTTTAAATAAAGTCAGCTCTGTTACTATAACAATTAGCGTTAATTGTAAATAATATTCAAATAAATTCAATTTCTCATCTCGTTTTTCAATGTCGAATTCAATTTCAAGGTTATATCAAGATTAATGTTTATTTTACTCTCTAGATTATATCAAGGTCAATGTCGACATTTATTTCTCGGAAAAAAATCAATACTTTCGCGTCTGCGCACATCTCACAATTTACGAGGTATTGCACAAGGTCAGTTCCGCTCCTCAGTCAGATAAGAATAACATGAATACTTAGTGTTCTTATCTGACTGAGGAGCGGAGTCTTATGAATAATTTCAAGTTAGAAATATGGTGGAGCATAAAAAGTCATACGAACCTTGACTATAATGGTAATTAAGACGCTCGTATGAAGATTATGAAACTCGCTTGCGCTCGTTTCATAAACATACTCGCGTCTTAATTACTACCATTATAGGCTCGTTGCATAATGTACTATTATAACATATAGAAACAGATTAGGCCTAAAGTATGAATTATGATATTTAATACTTACATTTGTTAGCACGCCATCACGCAATTTGACGCAATTGTTAAGGAAACAATGAAAATATTTAACATCTGAACATCAAGTGCGACAAGATATTGAACAAATGCGCATCAGGTGCGACAAGATGGCAGCTGATGGTTGGCTTTGATTGGTTAAAACTCAAGAGATTCTTACACTCGCTGATACATGAGCGAAACACCCCTTTAAGGGACCTAAATTGCATCAAATTAATATCATAAACAAGAAGCAATTTCTTAACAATATAAACTTCGAAGTATATTTCACACGATTATAATGGGTGTTCATTTCAAAGTGTGTCATGACGTCACTGTTGTGAGTCAGCGATTTGAAGTGGGTTTCAGCTTTTATGTCAGAGAATTTGCCTATTAATCAAGGCGTTCAGCCTGAACTTGAGAACGTGTACGGTATAACTTGAACGTCGTAGCAACAGATGGCGGTCTGTACGGTCTGTGTGCTACCATAACCTCTTTCGAACTGTGTTTTGCGCGGGCAAGTCGTACACAGGGTATTTGTTACCATGGGTTGCGTACGGCAACATTCCACAACACAAATCAAATGCTCCGTGTCTATGTTGACCGTCGAAGTTAATGTCAATGAATACGTAAGTAATCATCTTGACTCTCTTCCCATATCCCGACAGTAAGAAAAAAAAAACTCACTTCAGTAGACTACGTGTTTCTAAACAGTTCACATTCCTGCCACTACCGGCGTTACCGTGCGTATCGGTACGTACTCTTCAGAATGAACGCCGTACTTGCTAGGCAACTTCTTTGGCATATAGGTAATACGCCTCTGCGGAAGTGTAAGAAGATTGAATTCTCTAGGCTCATCGACTAGCCACGTGACGTCATACAGCGAGCCATGACACACCTTCAACTGAATACGCAGTAGAGTTCCTGTGAATGCCCTGTCACTTTTCCTTATCAGGGGTGCTGGACGATGAACACACAAATATAAATTACGAGAGATCGAACGAATGGTACGACCGAAGAAAACATGACTTACACGGATGGAACATCAGTGAAGCGCTTGCACAAGAAGACCTAAAGTTTCGACAAGGACTTCGAAGCACTTCTTGCAGCGATGGGATTCTAAAACAGCGGTTGAACAGCTTGCAAACGTTGTACAGGGACATCATTTTATTTTTACTAACATTTTTAATATTAACCTGTCTATATCTTTAGAGAACCGGAAACACGCGCTTGCTCCCCCCTCCAAGACTGGAGTTCGATGATACTGGCGTAAAACACAAATCACTCTACTAGGTATAGGAAGGAAGAAAAGTAATTCATCCATTTATGTAAACTAGGAAATATCGCGATTTTCAGTTTGATAATTTTCATCAGGTTTTTCTTTAATCAAAGTACAGTACTGTATTAAGAATAAGTGTTTTTACTCACGAAGTGAGTTATCCATGCGAACGTATTCATTATGCAGTGTATATTATACTGTCTACAGCACATTAGCGTACAATACAGAGAAAGAAGTTAAATTGAAAAATAATCATAATATGAATATTTAAACACAATTCTGAAAATGGTGGCCGTTCATTTCGATACAGGCTTCAGTTCTTTCGTGCATATTATCGCACTATAGACTATTGCATCTAATTCCAATTGCCAGTTTCGTCCTTCGTACTAGTAACTCATGTTGAAATAATTCTGTACCTTCTCTACGTACTGTAAATTCAATCTTCACTTCTGCCCGACCCGAAAATATAAAATTACTCAGACATGCTATCTACTGTCCGTCCAAGTGGTTATGCCGCAGGATTGTAGAAAGGGAGGAAATCACGTGACAGTTAATTACTTAACGAGGCCCTTTTATTTAAGTTAAATTAAACAGCTGTATAATATTACGTAAACTTCCAATTCCTAAGAGAAATTAATGTTTTCAGAAAAGAGCTAAGACAGGCCAGCTATTACAGAGGGGCGAGCAGAAGCAGGTGGGGGAAATCGGGATGCGACGTAGGCAAACGGACAGTACCTGTGCGAAAATATGATTCTATATTGAAAGCTCTTTCGTCACTGGAAAACGCGAACATATTTCTGGAACGTACTATACTCAGTAACTCAGTACTGCTTACTATCTGCGGTCTTGGTTCTGTGTGGAGTTGGAACTTCCTTAGTAGAAGGGGTGGGAGTGAAGTACATTCAAAAACTCAGGTACAATAAAAATTGAAGTAAAAATAAAATGATGTCGCTGTACAATGATGCAAGAAGCACTTAAACGAAGTGAAAGAAACGAGTATTGTAGATTAACCGGAAAATGAAATAACAGGATTATGGATATATTGAAAAACAGTAACTACACAGCAAACAGAGAAGAGTATCACACACAGAATGTAACGAGGATCCTTCGGTCCCGAAGTTTTGCAACAAGGCAGATGAAGACTCGCAGCCTTCAGATGTTTCCAGTGAACTTGTCTAATTACGACGGAGTCAATACGCGTTCCTAGGCTACGGTTAAATTTATCAGAGCTCACGGAATTACGGCACAGGAGCATCACGTCGCCATGGCAACGCGTGTAAAACAGTTGCTAGATCAACTATTGCACTATACTTGACATTGTGGAGCAGGTAGTCTATCTGGCAGAGATAATGCGCCATTGTGGCCACGCGTGTCATGACACAGGGCAATTACAACCCGTGCCGCAATTAAGCGACTTTTGTCTGAACAGCGTAACAGAACACAGTGGTTGCTAGGACACGAGGAAATCGCTGTTAAGTTCGTTTTATGTGCATTATTGATTACAACTGAACCTTAGAATCAGTGTTGTTATGTGGCGTTAACAAAATCTATGTTAACTATATGTGGTTGCTTACTTACGGCTTTTAAGGAACCCGGAGGTTCATTGCCGCCCTCACATAAGTACGCCATAGGTCCCTATCCTGAGCAAGATTAATCCAGTATCCACCATCATATCCCACCTCCCTCAAATACATTTTTATATTATCCCCCATCTACGTCTCGGCCTCCCCAAAGGTCTTTTTCCCTCCGGCCTCCCAACTAACACTCTATTTGCATTTCTAGATTCGTTCATATGTGCTATGTGCCCTGCCCATCTCAAACGTCTGGATTTAATGTTCCTAATTATGTCAGGTGAAGAATACAATGCGTGCAGTTCTGTGTTGTGTAACTTTCTCCATTCTCCTGTAACTTCATCCCTCTTTGCCCCAAATATTTTCCTAAGCACCTTATTCTCTAACACTCCTAACCTATGTTCCTCTCTCAAAGTGAGAGTCCAAGTTTCACAACCATACAGAACAACCGGTAATATAACTTTTTTATAAATTCTCATTTTCAGGTTTTTTTTAGAGCAGATTGGATGACAAAATCTTCTTAACCGAACAATAACAGGCATTTTCCCTATTTATAGTGTTGCTACAATATATTTGAATTTTTCCACCTCTTCAAAGGATAAACTTCCAATTTTTATATTTTCATTTCGTACAATATTCTGGTCACGAGACATAATCATATACTTTGTCTTTTCAGCATTTAGTTCCAAACCTATCTCATTACTGGCTTCAAGTAAAATTCCCGCGTTTTCCTTAATCGTTTGTGGATTTTCTCCTAACATATTTACGTCATCCGCATATGTGGTCGCTAGGACACGAAATCGTGATAATACTAAAAGTGACATAAGGAAATTGGTGTTAGGTTCATTTTATGTGCATTATTAATTATAATTGTTGATTGGTGAATTTTGTAGGCTGACGAATAAACTTTAGGTCTATATAAATACATGGTTATGGTTGTGAAACTTGGACTCTCACTTTGAGAGAGGAACATAGGTTAAGGGTGTTTGAGAATAAGGTTCTTAGGAAAATATTTGGGGCTAAGAGGCATGAAGTTACAGCAGAATGGAGAAAGTTACACAACACAGAACTGCACGCATTGTATTCTTCACCTGACATAATTAGGAACATTAAATCCAGACGTTTGGAATGGGCAGGGCATGTAGCACGTATGGGCGAATCGAGAAATGCATACAGAGTATTAGTTGGGAGGCCGGAGGGAAAAATACCTTTAGGGAGGCCGAGACGTAGATGGGAAGATAATATTAAAATGGATTTGAGGGAGGTGGGATATGATGATAGAGACTGGATTAATCTTGCTCAGGATAGGGACCAACGGCGGGCTTATGTGAGGGCGGCAATGAACCTCCGGGTTCCTTAAAATCCAGTAAGTAAGTATAAGTACATATTCAACAACAGAAATAATTGCAGTGGGTAAAGAAAGATAGAATACCACAACATAGGAATTTTAATAGGCAAACAATAGAGTGAAAAATACGCTACGTCAAAGCACAGTTCGCTGTATCTTGAACACGAACTGCGCCTGTACAAAGGATGCTTGTCTCGCTGAGTGATGACGGACTCAGCCTGTGATGGAATATTAATGCGACATGAAGAAATCATGGCGCAGCATTTTATAAGGCAGAGCAAACAATTTGTAAGAAAAGATGGAACGCAGAGTGGAAGAAGTTCAGCAGAACATTTCTTTTGTCTTGGCCCTATTCATCCTGCTGCAGGGTCGCAGATGTTATGGTTCCAATAAATTATTTCGCACAGTGGCGACGCAACAACCTGCTCGTTATTCTCCGCAGGTTCACATTCTGATCACTTCTCCAATTTCCCCTTCCCTTTATTCTCCTACTCTTCATAACCGCATTCTATTCTTTATTTTTACAGCCTCTTCTTCAACTCCTCTCCTCATTCTAGGCCTGAGCTATTCCATCTCAAATCGACACAAATATAGAGAAAATTGACCTTACAATTTCTAAATACAATGAAACTTTTTTGTACGTTGACAACTATGATACAATGCTTTGTGCAAAGTTTGAGGCATCAGAACTTCATAGTGTTTAAATTAATAATATTTACATTTATAGTATTTTCATAAAATTTGCAACTTTAAACTGTTGTAGCTCCGAAACCCTTTCACCCAATCATCAAAATCATGGTTTATTTTGATGCTGAGAAATTAAAGTTTATATTGACATATAAACAGATTTTCTTACTTTTTATGGAAATGGAGAAATTTAGATTTTTCCTCACTAAGACGCCTTTGGCTAGGAAAAAAATATTTTTAAAATATATAGTTAGATTCCGCTTTGAAAGTACAAATAAACACGTATTTTTTACTGATGGTTAAATGTTATGTTTTATTTAACAACGCTCGCAACTGCAGAAGTTATATCAGCGTCGTCGGATGTGCCGGAATTTTGTCCTGCAGGAGTTCTTCTACATGCCAGTAAATCTACTGACATGAGCCTGTCGCATTTAAGCACACTTAAATGCCATCGACCTGGCCCGGGATCGAACCCGCAAACTTGGGCATAGAAGGCCAGCGCTATACCAACTCGCCAACCAGGTCGACTTTACTGGTGCACCGTTGATAAGAAAGTATTGAAAATATCAAATAAAGAAAATAAATAGTACGCGCGTGAACTAACCAGCTGACTGTAGGTAGTCGAGACAAGCAAGGCCAGGAGACAAACACGTCATGTGTCGTCTAGCAGTCATGGCTGTGCTAGCTTTATCACAGGTTTTTCATAAACACAGGAGTAAAATGACGCTCAACGCTCGCTTATCTTCAGCTCTCGGCCAGTGCGTGTGGTACTGCGCCGTTCAAGTCTAGGCGTGCGAAAATATTCTATTTAATACCCTCGAAACTTATTGCCGAGCCACTAAGCAAACAATGCCGAATCCCTCTTAATAATGCAAGGTTTTTTCTCAATATTTTTTACATTTTTACAAATTGGCAAAAAAGCCTAAAAGCAAGTAAAATCAGATTATCTGTCTCTCTGTATACAATAAAAATAAGGATTACTTCTTAACATAACCTACCAAATGTCAGCTTCAAAATGAGCTCCCGTTCAATGTTCTGCAGTAAATGGTTCCAGAGTTCTGAGCGCTGAAAGAGGCTTGTTTTTATAAAATACGCTAAATTTGTCGCTCAACAATACGAAAACCGTTTGACTTTCGATAGTATATTTTTGAAAATGCATTCCCCTCAGCACCTTGTATAAGTAGGGAAAAAATTAGAGTATAAAAAAATGCGAGGTTTTTTACTGATCGATTTCATATGGAATAGCCCGCCTACACTTCATCTCTGCTTCCTTTCCTTCTCCTCTGACCCCCCATCTGATCCTCCTACACTCCTCTTCATCTGGTCTCCCTCATCCTCGCCAATCTGTCTACAGGCCTAGTGCTTGCGTTTTTCAATCGAAAGGTGCTATGTCTGCTTATACGGTGTGTTAAGCTGTGATATGAAATTTTTTTTGTATTATTGCTGTTTCTGTAAGTAAAGCTGAGTAAGATTATCTGTTAGCATTTTCAGTAGACTATAGAGTATTCCACCTTAAGACAAAAGATTAGTCTTACGGGTCTTGGCTAGTATATACACTTTTGCTGCAAGATGCTTCCGTTAGTAGAAACAGTGAGGTGTAGTATTTCTATCTCACTCTCTTCCTAATACCACAGTCTAGTGTATACAGTCATGGATGACTATATAATAGAATGCGAAACTTACCGAGTTTCCCGTAACACATACTAGAGGCGCTGTTATAGAAAATGATCTTGCTGCCGCCTGTTAGAGAGAGGGGCGTTATTACATCTAGCAGCGCACCAAGTGGCGAAAAGAGTAATTACTCCATGCATTTAGCAGCGCACCTGGTGACGAAAATGTTAAACTGTGCAGAAAGTATTCCCTCCCACCCTCATCGATATTCAAAATTAACCCAATTTAAAATAAAATATTTACATTTTTATTCCTCACAGCAGCTTCTACTGAAAATTCTTACCGGAGCCAACAGGAAGATAAAAGAGACGATCTATTTTACACTACCCAATTAAGATATAACCAAACAGAAACAAAAAAAAAAAAATAAATAAAGCAAAAGGTTAGATAATTGGGATTGTATTCTTTGGGTATTTATTGTACAGCGCAATTGAAAAGTCTGCAAGAACTACTTAGATAGTTCAATTTATTATATTACTATTACTTTACAATACATTCAACAACACTATTTTTACAACGTCCATAAACATCACTGTTTAACATACACTGCTTATACACACACGTAATATCACTTTATGTTCACTTATTAGCAAGTTTCTGTCTGCCATCATGGCTTCTCGTCGAGTCCTCGAGCAATATCTCGAACGGATAAATACAGAACTCTGGGTAATGTACCCAACACGTAGTTCTAATGTTCACCACCTACAACGTTGGGCGCTGATCATCTTATTTCAGCCCCCCACTGCCAGATGGTGCTGGCCGCAGTTTCGCATCCTATTATATATTTATCCATGATACAGTCATGAAGCTCAATACGTAGTAAATATGCATCCATAGATAGTTGCTAACCACTAGGATCGCTAAGATCGCCTCATTACAGAAAATGCGAAATAGTACGGGCACAGTCTATTGTTCCTAGCACCCTCACAACTCAAGCTTCGTGACTGTATATATTAGATTGTGCTGATACGTACAGTGTTCAAGCAAGTTCGTCGCTCAACACAGGTACATTGAGTCCGTTGCAATGATAAAAACCTATTAATGCCACAATGATGCCTGGAAACACACACAGCATATTTCATATACATTGTAACTAGATTTTGGATATTTAGGCCATTAACCAAATTTTAGACACCTCAACTAGGCTCCATAATGATCGAAAGTAGACATTAAAATACAGTTTTAGGGGCCTAAAACGTTACTGCAAATACAAATAATAGTACTAATGCTACTATTACTAATATAATAATAATAATAATAATAATAATAATAATAATAATAATAATAATAATTCATTCATAGTGTTCTGCCCAAGGCCAAGTATTTCACTGCAAACCCAGCATTCTCCAGTCTTTCCTATTTTCTGCCTTCCTCTTAGTCTCCTCATATGATCCATATATCTTAATGTCATCTATCATCTGACATCTTCTTCTGCTCTGAACTCTTCTCCCGTTCTCCCGTTCACCATTCCTTCCAGTGCATCCTTCAGAGGGAACTTTCTTCTCAACCAGTGACCCAGCCAATTACTTTTCCTCTGTCTGATCAGTTTCAGCATCATTCATTCTTCATCCAGTCTTTCCAACACAGCTTCATTTCTTAATCTGTCTGTCCATTTTACACGCTCCATCCTTCTCCATATCCACAATTCCAAATGCTTCTATTCGCTTCTCTTCACTTCGTCATAATGCCCAAGTTTCTGCCCCCATAGAATGCTACACTCTGCACAAAGCACTTCTCTAGTCTCTTCCTTAGTTCTTTCTCCAGAGGTCTTTTTTTTCTGTTAAAGCTTCCTTTGCCATTGCTATTCCCCTTTTCACTTCTTGACAGCAGCTCATGTTACTGCTTATAGTACATCCCAACTATTTGAATAATAATAATAATAATAATAATAATAATAATAATAATAATAACAATAATAATAATAAAACTGTTATCTGATTGGGTTAAGAAGTGCTTATAATACAGACTTAAGATTATGTACAGCACACGTTTACCGTTATTAAATGTCAAGAAGCGCTTATACTACAAATTTATGTACAGCACACTTTTTCCATTATTAACTTCACACTATAATCAAACAAGAACCTAAGATACGTACCTAATGCCTTTGTTGTTTTGCTGACAGTTAAATTTTGTGACTTTTTCAAATAAAGCTTGTTTTCACAGTGTGAAATCTTTTCCTCAACTGTACCACCCCTACTTGTCTGTTATGTTTATCAGCGGAGATTTTTGGCAAGAGAGCGGAAGACTATTCCATAAATTTAGCTGTTCCCCCGTTATTCGTAAATTAAATATATGGTAATTTTAGAGGTATAATACAATTTTAGCATACGAAATCTATCTAGTTCTCAATGAAATTATCTTCTATGAATTAAATGAAACTAATTAATTTCCAGTTCTCAAGAAAAATACTTATAAATAGTTGCTGGAACAGCCTCCATATGTTCAATGCTATTTTCTTAAAGTGGAATTCTCTGTAAGAGGCATTGACTACAATTTCTATGTTCATAGTTGGCGGTGTGTTGATATTGAAACGTGGTAGTTTTCACAATGTTTCGTCATAGCTGTTTATATTACTATGACAACTCTCCGGTATTCGCAGTGAATCGTAACAATGTTTTTGCCGTACGGGTAGAGCAAAGAAGAACTTTCTAACCAATAATGTGTTATGGAAAACAACAGTTTCCGTGTAGGTGTGCCAAAAAAGAGGTTAAAATTGTAAAACGATTTGCAATGGAAGGTCAAATGAAATAGGAATTCCAAGCGAGTTACACCAGTGAAAACAATTGGGAAATGGTTTCGGAAACAATACATTCAGATGAATAAGTATTCAGCAAGTTCCTTTTGGAATTTTAGCATTCGGAATTACATCCCCTCGGAGTTTGTATTTTGGAAATTCTGATTTCGGAATAATACCTTTCGGAAAATTGTTCGGGAGAATGCCCGGGAATCATGTTGCCTTGTATGGACGGAGTGGATATTTTGGATCAGTCAATATTTTTGTAACAATACTTCATTTGAGCTTGGCTTGAAAGCAATTGACTGATGACCGGTTTGTCCAAGTATTGTTACATAATTTAACGAATGTTAAACTCTAAACAGTTTCTTAAATATAGTTTTTTTCATGTCTTCAACCCTAGTTTGGCTTAACTGATTGTTAAGTGTTTGTTAACTTTAAATGTAGGATTTTATGCAGTTAACTCATTTGGCAGATAGTTAAATATGACAGATGACATCACAGCTGTTCAAACAGAAGTTGTGAAAATAATATTTTTTGTCTCTCTTTGAGGAATGTTTCGTGAATTACATACTATAACATTTAAAATACACTTTGGAAAGGGAAGATAATCTTCAAAAGTGAACTGATTATCATTTCGGCTGCTGTTTTGATTCTGAGCTATTATAATATATTGAATATCTAGAAAATGTGGGGTCTCAACGTCGCAAGATAACTAGGAATTATGATTTATAATGTACTATGCATGATACTCAATTGGTAACTATAGATTTTCAAAGCAAGTAGACCTCAAAATTTTACAATAAATTTAAACTAGATTTGAATATCCCTTCAAACAGAAATAGACCACTTACTCCAATTCAACATGTACTATTTATTCTTGATTCTATGATACTGGCTCTTTTCAACTAACTATAGCCAATGTGAATAGTGTCTGAAAATACACAGTGAGTAGCCTATTACATTACAAAGGTTTCAGCAGAAATTGCTTCTTTGAGAAGTCATATGTTAGCATTAGTACTATAACCTCACTTTGTAATAATATTACTCTAAATAATAAATAATAGTAAACTGCCCCCCATTGAGGGTAGCCCTTAAGGACTCAAAAAAATTATTATACATATGTAAACATAGATATTAAATTTTAAAGAAGGGAAACAAAGAAAAGGGTGTGAAAAATTATAATTGCTATTAATGTGGCACCATGTGATTAATTAGGATTTGGCAGGATTTTTCTAACACAATTATCACAATGTCATCCCTCAGAGATGTTGGCAGAGCAAACTGCCGTCGAAATTCTTCGAAAAAAGCTTGTATAGTCCCTCGAGCACCTATGAGCAAGCCGAATACCTCAACGTGAATTAAGGCATATTTCAGCTTGAAATAGTTGACTGTAGGCTCATAGATCGACTTCTTCTCAAGGTGGACCTCGGCTGACTGATGACATTCTACTTCAAAACGTATCGTGGGGTCCACAATGATGCCCTGTTTAGTGTCAGCATTGTACGCTAAAATATCTACTCGTCTCGTTGATCCATTTTCAGCTAGACAGGAGATTTCTTCTTCTACTATCCAGCCCTTATTTCTTAATGCGGCAGCAATTTTGGATCTTACAAGATGATGTTTAGAGTTCCTCAAGACAATCCCTGTTCACAGAATCCCAAGACGTGTGCTAAAGTTTCAATCTCCGGGCAGCCATGTCTGCACCGGGTACCGTCGAGAGATCTGCCGGGAACGGAACGAACAGCTGCTAAATTTGCTGTCATTTTCAGACTAGATATCCATTCACTAGTCGAAAGTCCTACAAGTAGTAACCTACAACTTTCATTTGTCCAAATCAAGCTTTCAGGTATAGGGTACTGGCGCCTATCATGGGCACCCCTACAGTGATGGGCACAGTGAATTATTTATCGTAATAATAAGGATTTGCGGGTTAGTATGTCGTTACTTTTTGTTCTATATGATTGGCAGTACTGTTAGCAACCATTCTAGCGCATGACCTGTGTCCTGAGAGGATGTGGGAAGCTTCATTTTTGAATTGACTGTGGTCATGTGCATACCCATGATTATTGTCGCTTAAAATTAATAATTCGTTAAGGTTCATTGTTGTCATAAATAGTGTTTGGAGGTTCTGTTGTTACTTGTGCTGTATTCGAAGCTCGATTATTAGCTCCGTCCAGTGTATCTCAGTAAAGGTAAGTGTTCATAACGACAAAAATTATACTTTTAGTGCTTTAATGGCCCATGCCCATCACTATGTACTAAAATCAATTGGTACACAGTGATGGTCACAGTATGCCCATCACTGTTTTTTGTAATTTTACATAATTTAAGTTGTTCATCATGCATATTTGTAGATCTTGGTACTACGAATATAATACTATAAAACGGATGTTTTAGAACTATTCTAAACAGTAATGGGCACAGTGCCCATCACTAAATATTTCTAAGTGCCCATTACTAGAGCAATGACATAAAACTCAGACATAGACTACTTCATGTTTAGAATCCTTTTATGTCGGAAGATTCTGGACTAATTTCCGTAGTCAGGACGAACCGCTTTGAGTAGCTAAAAATTTAAATATCCAATGGTAAAAATTAACGCATTAATGTCATATGCATTGTGTTTCAATAGAAGCGCACATTCTTATAAATATGCTCTTTCTTCATATAATTTCATTCCACTTTTGGAATACAATGCATAGGCTAAATACACAGTAGATTGTGCTGATCTAATCAATTTCGTTTCACGTAACTATACACAAAAAATTTAAATATAGGCTATTATCTTAATTTAAATCACATTTATTTTCTCTATTTTCGATGTCAGTAGTTGAAAATTCCTACGTTGACTATACTTCATACTGACGGCATTACGTAGCGATATGTTTACTAAGGAGCCTTGTTTCATCTTCCTAATTGCTTATGGTTACCAGGCATGGAATGATTAAGTTCACTGTGTTATCGAAGTGAAACATTCGCTACAGGCCAAGGGTTCACGACAAAACAAAACACTCATAAATTGCATGGTATAACTTCTAAGAAGTCATTCTAATTATAGTTTGCTTAGTCAGGACATGTCACATGGAAAGAAAATGTAATATCATAACAATGCTTTAGAGACATTATCTTGTTCTCCACCAAAGAATAGTACAGCAATCATTCTATGACAACAAATAATCAACATATAGAGAACTTTTATTTTATGTTATTGAGTTCAGAAATACTGACATCACCAAACGATAGATTTAAATTAAAAAAATATTTCCTCCAACTTGTTCCTGTTGCAGTAAACTTTAAAAATGCAATGTCATAAATTTAATGATTTCCATATATGTATATGGTAATAAAAGTCCGACGTGTAGATCTACAGCTTTAGTCAAACTCTATTTTATGCCTATTTTTCTTTCAGTCTCAGAATGCCTAATTTTGAAAAAATCAAGTACACTAAAGATCAGTTGATGTCAGCAGTTGCAGCAGTTCGAGATGGTGAGAGAATTAAAACATCTGCTAAGAAGTTTGGTGTACCAAGATCAACACTCCAACGGTACATTAAGGGGCAGGATAAATCTACATTTGATCCCAAGTCTGTTCTCTCAGGTGACGAGGAGGAAGAAAACAGTGAAGAGTTCTATGTTCTCTTTAGACTGTACGAAGTATTTGCTAAAAAGAATGAAAAATATTTTGAAAGAAAGAGGACACCTGTAGAACCAGAAGAAATAACGGTTGATAGCATGAAAGTAGTGACAGATAAAGAAAGAGATCAGCCAGAAGATAACGAAGAAATAATTGAAAGACAGTTAAGCAGTCAAAGTCAAGTGGATGCAGTAGAAATAGCAGGTAACGAACATTTCCAGACAGAAGAAGTGGGTGCTAATATGGGTATTCAAGAAGATAATCTACTGAAGACACCAGAAAAAAATCTCAGCAATGAAGAAAAGAAAACATTGAGACGATCAGAAGTCCGTACATTGGAGGATTGCTTGATATGGCCTGAAACTCCAAAAAGAAAAAACATTCGTAAAACTGAAAGAATGCCATACGTTTTAACATCGAAGAAATGGAGAGCTCTTTTTAGGAAAAAAGAAGAAAAGAAAGCAGAAGAAGAAAGGAAAAAGGAAGAGAGAAAAAGGAAAAGGGAGATGAATAATGGAGGGAAAATAGCTAAGCGTAAAAGAAGTGTTGAATCAACAAGACACGTAAAACATGGAAGAAAAGTTACTGAACTGTCAACATTGAGCTCTCACGAGAATCCAAAAGACAGTAGTTTAATAACTGTGGGTCTTTCATATGACCAAAATGTTCAAGCAACTACTAGTTCCGGTATTGGTACAAACATATTAGAGAAGAGAAAGGACACATCAGAAGAGCCGAATTAGCTCCTTTCATCAGGACTCTGTTACACATGCGGCGGGTGTTTAAATAATGAGTGGCTTGGTATTTCCTGCAAAAAATGTCTTAAAGTATTTCACAAGAAGTGTCTTCAAAACGAATTCAGTGATAAAAATTCAGAAGATGAGAATGTATACTTTTGCAACAAATGTGTGAGAGAATTAGACGACAGTGAAAGTGATTAAGCCTAAAAGATTGATGTAAGAAAGAAAAACATTTAGACTCATAATTAATAGAGGCAAGGGCATCTTAGAAATTGAAAACGAATAAATTAGTGTTAATTTGAAAGTAAATGTCTCACTTTTGTATCAAATATTAAAGTGCCCATCACTGTATACTTAGGTGCCCGAGTCAGAAGCTTGAGTGCCCATCACTATGTTTTTCTCCTATTTCGATATTGATGTAATTTCAAAATAATCAGACACATTATTGTAAGTTCTTTCTTGTGTAAAAGAGTCACAAATATATTCAGTTCTTTATTGGAAAAAAATGAGAAATCTACCTCTGTAAATTAGATGTTCCCAACCAAATATGTGTTGCAATGTGCTTAAAGTGCCCATCACTATATACTTTACCCTAACTCCCTGTAAAGTTGTCTTCTTCTTTATTGATCATGGCCTACTGTATCAGGTTAAGATTTTATACATGTTTCATGACTTACTCTACAATACAGAATTTAAACAATAATATCAGCCAGTAAAAAATTTCCTTACCTGTGCAAAATCATTACCAACTGCTATTGAGTGGTTAAAATAGTGATAAGGACTGTTATAGTTAAGTGTTGGTTGTTTTAAACAAAATGTATGTATGTATTTATTCACACTGCAACGGGTATACTATACCCGGTGGCAGTGGTAACTAATTACACTCAATAATGACAATAATAAACTTATTAATTAAAAATACAATTAATAATAATACCAATAATTAATAACTAACAATAATTTATAATAATAATAATAATAATAATAATAATAATAATAATAACAGGAAATATCCTAAATTAAATGAAGCACGATCACTTAAAATAACATTTAAAATAAATCTAATTTGTATCTTAAACCTAAGTTCGAACTAGAACCCACGAGTATGATATGTTCATGTCTGCACAAGTACCTTTCAACATTACACTCATTTCGCTGTCAACTCACTCACTGCACTGGAACTACGACACATTTCACTGATTCTATCCTGATTTCACCAACAGTTCAAAAACATTTCACTGTTCAAATACTTTGCACTGCCACTATAAACTATAAAGCTTCACTGACAGGAACACGTTTCACTGACACAACACACTTCACTGACACAACACACTTCACTGACACAACATAATTCTTCACTGATACAGCACTTCTATAACAAAATATCATTTACACCCTTTAAATACTGTGTATAATTACCGTCTATTAGTAAAGTCCTTAAGCCTATTTTTAAATGCATATTTGGTTGTTGAAGAAATGGAAAATACATTAACAAAAAGTTAAAAATAAACAGACTGTTAATTTAACACTAGTTAAGCCAAATTAAACATTTCTTGAAGAAACTGGCCATGAGTTCAACTCCTGACCCGCGCGGTCTGCTATCGCTCTAGCAGCGCGTCATAGGCCGCTGTTGCTCGCAGGGCCGGCGCTTCCCTTTCGCCGTCTGCAGATGAAAAGGCGAGGCGCGAGGCAACCAACGGTTCATTTCGGAATTCGTCTCCTCCACCACCCTCTTTTTTTCTGTACTATTGAACTCCGGTAATAGGCGCTATTACCAGAAGTTGGTCTGGAGTGGCGGACGCTGGATCCAGGGACAAAAAATGCTGCGTGTGGAGCTCGGACCAACACCGGCCCGTGTCGCCACTGCAGGCGAGAGCAGTTCTCGGCCACGTGGGGTTTGAATGGGCTACACGACCCAAATTCAGATGTAAGTCAGCAATCCTTCTATTTGGATTATACAAAGTCTTTTCACTGTTCTGGTTTTGTGGCCCAAATGCCTTTCAGTGGAGTTAGTTGCTAAGCAACGCGGAAGTTGTGAAATTTAATTACTCTTACATTTTATTTTGTGCGAGATCGTGCGTATTTGTTTGGTTTCCGCACAAAACAAATCAGAGGAAAGTCTAAAATTCCACATTCAGTATTCCCAACCTAACACACATAACAATTTCCCTCTTCTTTCCGCTTTGGTGTCATATTGATTTTACTGCTTTAGGCTTTTAACATATTATTTTTAGAGACGTTCAATATAGTAATAATTATAAATTGGAAACTTACCACTGCAATTTCACCTAAATTGTGCTGTTAATTATTGTTTTCAAATATTTGCAAATAGTAAGTAAACTCTACAACTCCACTAAAGTTACTGCATTCGTGATGCAAGTAACATTAAGGAAGTCGTGAAAAAATCAACAAGATTCCAGACTCATCATAGACTGGGGGAAAAAAAAGACAGACGTATAACACGGCCTGCTGGAGTATAGTAAACACAGAAAACATTTTAAAGCAACAATGCTGAAGATAGATATTTTTGTTTTGCAAATTTGCCGTCATTGAACAGAAACCAAGATGGAAATTTCATTGCAACTAATTAGAAATTCCTCTTTCAGGTATGTAATAAACGATCTTCGCACAAAACTACGTTTCGCTTTTTCAAACTTTTCCTCGAACATGAAAACTTCAACATACCGCTCTTGTAACGCATATTATTATTATTATTATTATTATTATTATTATTATTATTATTATTATTATTATTATCTTAGGTTAGGTTCTAAAACTCACAACTACATTATTTTGGCTTTCTATGTCATATATGTACACTTTGAAATGCGTATTAGATATTCTGATACATTACTTCACTACCTAGAAAAAATGTAATAAGATGTTTAAGTTTTGACTAATAATTAAATCACAGTACATGCACATGCATTGGTACAATTTTCTATTTTTCCTACATTTCTTATTTCAAACAAATTTTAATCAGATGAGGATGTAGTAGAAGTCACTCTTGCTGCAAGAAGTGGGGTTTATTTTAATATTATGGTCTTCGGGCATATTTCAATATTTTAATAATTAAAGAAATTCTCTCATATACAGCTGATCCGTTTGGCAAGACATAACATCAAATGTAGGCCATAATGGGGCGCTGTAGAATCCAATGTGATAGTCTGCTGAAGCACGGGAGTTCTGTGTCGTCATAAGAAACAAAAGCCCAGTGACGCATCACTTGTTAATATGGAATTATGAAACTGGACAAGTCAACAAACTGAGTTCAAACACGCTTAAAAAGTGGAAGAATTTCCGAAAAACGTTTATTCCCTGTCGAGAATTACACTGAAAGACGATTAGAAACATCCCTCAACATATTTCTCATAAGATGGCAGCGAAGGTTGGCAGCACTGTGCTGTAATAACAATAGTAATTAGCACCCGGCCTCTTTAATGAGATTTGTTTTCTCAGCGATTTCCCATCTCCTGGGTTACAGCTCCTGCCGTCGCCCCGTTCAGACAGAGCCTGTCTGGTGTTCAGCACTCCCTGAGAGTTGCTTTGCGGTATCTTGTAATGGACGAGGATCACATTACTTACCCTAAGAAACGTGAACGACAACGTCGATTGTGAAGATCCTTGCGATCTTACACAGAAACACTAAATAAAACGAATAATGAAGAAGAATAGAAGTACTGTACTTACTTAAACCAACACAAAATAATTAAAAGCCAAGTAACAAGAGAAGAATAAGGTACGAGAGAAGAACGGGAGAGAGAGACATCAAGACAAAGATAAAAGAGTGGGAAGAAATGAGGGGAAGAAGATAGCAATACAAAGACAAACGAGTGGAAAGAAATGAGGGGAAGAAGATAGCAATACAAAGATAAAAGTGTGGGAAGAAATGAGGGGAAGAAGATAGCAATACAAAGATAAAAGTGTGGGAAGAAATGAGGGGAAGACGATAGCAATACAAAGATAAAAGTGTGGGAAGAAATGAGGGGAAGAAGATAGCAATACAAAGATAAAAGAGTGGGAAGAAATGAGGGGAAGAAGATAGCAATACAAAGACAAAAGAGTGGGAAGAAATGAGGGGAAGAAGATAGCAATACAAAGACAAAAGAGTGGGAAGAAATGAGGGGAAGAAGATAGCAATACAAAGATAAAAGAGTGGGAAGAAATGAGGGGAAGAAGATAGCAATACAAAGACAAAAGAGTGGGAAGAAATGAGGGGAAGAAGATAGCAATACAAAGACAAAAGAGTGGGAAGAAATGAGGGGAAGAAGATAGCAATACAAAGATAAAAGTGTGGGAAGAAATGAGGGGGAAGAAGATAGCAATACAAAGATAAAAGTGTGGGAAGAAATGAGGGGAAGAAGATAGCAATACAAAGACAAAAGAGTGGGAAGAAATGAGGGGAAGAAGATAGCAATACAAAGATAAAAGTGTGGGAAGAAATGAGGGGAAGAAGATAGCAATACAAAGACAAAAGAGTGGGAAGAAATGAGGGGAAGAAGATAGCAATACAAAGATAAAAGTGTGGGAAGAAATGAGGGGGAAGAAGATAGCAATACAAAGATAAAAGTGTGGGAAGAAATGAGGGGAAGAAGATAGCAATACAAAGACAAAAGTGTGGGAAGAAATGAGGGGGAAGAAGATAGCAATACAAAGATAAAAGTGTGGGAAGAAATGAGGGGAAGAAGATAGCAATACAAAGATAAAAGTGTGGGAAGAAATGAGGGGGAAGAAGATAGCAATACAAAGATAAAAGTGTGGGAAGTAATGAGGGGAAGAAGATAGCAATACAAAGACAAAAGAGTGGGAAGAAATGAGGGGAAGAAGATAGCAATACAAAGATAAAAGTGTGGGAAGAAATGAGGGGGAAGAAGATAGCAATACAAAGATAAAAGTGTGGGAAGTAATGAGGGGAAGAAGATAGGAATACAAAGACAAAAGAGTGGGAAGAAATGAGGGGAAGAAGATAGCAATACAAAGATAAAAGTGTGGGAAGAAATGAGGGGAAGAAGATAGCAATACAAAGATAAAAGTGTGGGAAGTAATGAGGGGAAGAAGATAGCAATACAAAGACAAAAGAGTGGGAAGAAATGAGGGGAAGAAGATAGCAATACAAAGATAAAAGTGTGGGAAGTAATGAGGGGAAGAAGATAGCAATACAAAGACAAAAGAGTGGGAAGAAATGAGGGGAAGAAGATAGCAATACAAAGATAAAAGTGTGGGAAGAAATGAGGGGGAAGAAGATAGCAATACAAAGATAAAAGTGTGGGAAGTAATGAGGGGAAGAAGATAGCAATACAAAGACAAAAGAGTGGGAAGAAATGAGGGGAAGAAGATAGCAATACAAAGATAAAAGTGTGGGAAGAAATGAGGGGGAAGAAGATAGCAATACAAAGATAAAAGTGTGGGAAGTAATGAGGGGAAGAAGATAGCAATACAAAGACAAAAGAGTGGGAAGAAATGAGGGGAAGAAGATAGCAATACAAAGATAAAAGTGTGGGAAGAAATGAGGGGAAGAAGATAGCAATACAAAGATAAAAGTGTGGGAAGTAATGAGGGGACGAAGATAGCAATACAAAGACAAAAGAGTGGGAAGAAATGAGGGGAAGAAGATAGCAATACAAAGATAAAAGTGTGGGAAGAAATGAGGGGGAAGAAGATAGCAATACAAAGATAAAAGTGTGGGAAGTAATGAGGGGAAGAAGATAGCAATACAAAGACAAAAGAGTGGGAAGAAATGAGGGGAAGAAGATAGCAATACAAAGATAAAAGTGTGGGAAGAAATGAGGGGGAAGAAGATAGCAATACAAAGATAAAAATGTGGGAAGAAATGAGGGGAAGAAGATAGCAATACAAAGATAAAAGTGTGGGAAGAAATGAGGGGAAGAAGATAGCAATACAAAGATAAAAGTGTGGGAAGAACTGAGGGAAAGAAGATAGCAATACAAAGACAAAAGAGTGGGAAGAAATGAGGGGAAGAAGATAGCAATACAAAGATAAAAGTGTGGGAAGAAATGAGGGGGAAGAAGATAGCAATACAAAGATAAAAGTGTGGGAAGAAATGAGGGGAAGAAGATAGCAATACAAAGATAAAAGTGTGGGAAGAAATGAGGGGAAGAAGATAGCAATACAAAGACAAAAGAGTGGGAAGAAATGAGGGGAAGAAGATAGCAATACAAAGATAAAAGTGTGGGAAGAAATGAGGGGAAGAAGATAGCAATACAAATATAAAAGTGTGGGAAGAAATGAGGTGAAGACGATAGCAATACAAAGATAAAAGTGTGGGAAGAAATGAGGGGAAGAAGATAGCAATACAAAGATAAAAGTGTGGGAAGAAATGAGGGGGAAGAAGATAGCAATACAAAGATAAAAGTGTGGGAAGAAATGAGGGGAAGAAGATAGCAATACAAAGATAAAAGTGTGGGAAGAAATGAGGGGAAGAAGATAGCAATGCAAAGATAAAAGTGTGGGAAGAAATGAGGGGAAGAAGATAGCAATACAAAGACAAAAGAGTGGAAAGAAATGAGGGGAAAAAGACAGCAATACAAAGACAAAAGAGTGGGAAGAAAACTGTAAGAAAAAACGAAAGGACAAAGCGGAATGTAAGGAAATGGAGAGAAAGTGGAAAAGCAGAGAATATTTAGTAGAAAGGAAATGAAGGAAAATGAACGAAGAGGAACAAAGAAAGAAAAAAAGAAAAGGGGAAACGAAAAAAGAGAGAACTGAAAGAGTTGAAGAAAATGAAAAGCTGGCTCGCAGCAGATAAGGCCAGCCAGCCAGTCTTTGAGGCGGCTTGTTAGGGGTGGGCGCGCTGTGCGTTATTCACTTGTCTGTGAATCCGCTTTTGATCTCGCGATGGGCTTCCCACATGAATGGTTCCCACTTGTTTTATCCAGGATTTCATTTTCAGAAATGGAGCCGACCAGAACCGCCACGTTCGACTCTCGATGAAGCTCTAATCAAGGGGTGACTTATGGTCAGTTGAGAGGAATACTTGACTCACTTTGCTCATCAGTGGCATTTTTCTAAACAGAGTTGTGAAGCCGTTTGGAATAAGTTATTTTTTGGCCGAGTGTGTTTTTTAACAACCTTACTGATGTTGTCGGTAGGCCTTGTAAGTTAAACTTACAACACACGTACGGAAAATAAATCAAATCAACTTTTATTCATTTACTTAGAAGTTACGAACTATCAGTGTCGCGCACCACTATGTGCTATGAGAAAATAACTGAATGTCTTATTATGCCCATACTCTTTCTAAATTAAGTTATTGGAGTGGAGATTTGTAAGAAAACAGAAATTAATGTAGATAAGACGTAACTGTGAAAACCATTTCCGACGACTTCCGGTTGTTGCGCTGAGCGCCACTCGTGGGGTCGTGGCTGAACGCGAAAACATCCATGGAGTAAAATACGTATTGAAGCATTAACCTATACCGGTATGCAATTTATTTACACTCACGTATAATGAATGTATCATCTACGAACATTTTCTCTATGCTATTCATTATATTGATGCATAATTAATGTGTCATCTACCTACGTCTTTGAAAACAAAACTAAACTTTGTAGATTTTATTTTATTACAACATTTTCACAATCGCCGCCGAATAATAACAAATGAATAACACCTATCGACAAATACGAATAATAACAAATGAACAACACCTATCGACAAAATACGAATAATAACAAATGAATAACACCTATCGACAAATACGAATAATAACAAATGAATAACACCTATCGACAAAAACGAATAATAACAAATGAATAACACCTATCGACAAATACGAATAATAACAAATGAATAACACCTATCGACAAAAACGAATAACAACAAATGAATAACACCTATCGACAAATACGAATAATAACAAATGAACAACACCTATCGACAAAATACGAATAATAACAAATGAATAACACCTATCGACAAATACGAATAATAACAAATGAATAACACCTATCGACAAAAACGAATAATAACAAATGAATAACACCTATCGACAAATACGAATAATAACAAATGAATAACACCTATCGACAAATACCAATAACAACAAATGAATAACACCTATCGACAAAAACGAATAACAACAAATGAATAACACCTATCGACAAATACGAATAATAACAGATGACTGACACCTATTGACAAATAACAAACGGCGATCACACATGAAAATGTTAGCGTCCAAAAACAAACTATTTATTTCAATTAAAAATGATTAGTAATCATGGAATATGGTATACAGAATGTTTTTTTGTTAGTTTTCTCAAAACTACTTCTAATGGACTGAAGCCCTTTCTGCATGGGGCGATTCATTTACCTTTTTATTAAGATTAGTAAAAAAAAAATAGTATGCAATACATGTGTTAATCTATTTCGTATCCTAGCAACCATATAGACTGTGTTAACGCCACATAACAAAACTGACTCTAAGGTTCAATTGTGATTAATAATGCACATAAAATGAACTTAACAGCGATTTGCTTATGTCAGTTTTAGTATTACCACGATTTCGTATCCTAGCAACCACACATAGTTAACATAGATTGTGTTAACGCCACATAACAAGACTGACTCTAAGGTTCAATTGTAATTAATAATGCACATAAAATGAACTTAACAGCGATTTCCTTATGTCAGTTTTAGTATTACCACGATTTCGTATCCTAGCAATCACATATAGTTAACGTAGATTGTGTTAACGCCACGTAACAAGACTGACTCTAAGGTTCAATTGTAATTAATAATGCACATAAAATGAACTTAACAGCGATTTGCTTATGTCAGTTTTAGTATTACCACGACTTCGTATCCTAGCAACCACATATAGTTAACATAGATTGTGTTAACGCCACATAACAAGACTGACTCTAAGGTTCAATTGTAATTAATAATGCACATAAAATGAACTTAACAGCGATTTGCTTATGTCAGTTTTAGTGTTATAACGATTTCGTATCCTAGCAGCCAGATATAGTTAACATAGATTGTGTTAACGTCACATAAGAGGACAGACTGTAAGCTTGAATTGCATTTAATAATGCACGCATCAAAGGCATTCACGGTGATTATCTTCGTGGTACAGTATACCACTCGCAGTGGCTCGTTTGATCCAGACTGTCCTGACGATGCTTGTAGTGCCTCGTTGACTCTCTGTGTGGCGGAGCCCGTTCTTCGATAATTCAAAGGCTGTATTCAACTGCTTTTCCTGACCTGCTTTCGATTTTCCTTGCATCTTTCCATAAGGCGAGCTGCTCTACTGGTCATTTTGTATTATGCTGTACAACGCATGGGTGCCCAAAATTGTGCAGACCTTTCTGTTTACGTACTTCTCTTTTGTGTGTTGAAGTTACTTGAGAATGAAGATAAAGTCGGAGAAATACTGTAAAATAGGATATTGCGTCGGCTGGAGTAATATCTGATTACCGTACTATGTTGTAAATTAGAAGTGAAATACACTCAGGGACAAAAAAACCGGACACTTTAATATTTGCTGGTATTTTGCGAAACATTATCTTCTCATACAATATTATGATAGCCATCTCTTGTTATGGAGACGTGTATACATTGTTAATTGTTTTTTGTTTTATAAACAAGCCATTGCAACCAAATATTCCAATTTTGCTTTCGGAGTCTCAGCTATAACAATTTTGTCTCAACCATTTTGTGCCTCATTATCGTTATCAATCGTTATTTCTTTATTTTTACATTTTCTGAGTTTAAGTGGGGTTGTAACATTTGTCTTAAAACAAGATGCGACCTGAAGATGTGGCTCAAGCTGTAGCCCTTTACGATGATGGACGCAGTGTACGTTACATTGCAAATGTTACGAATATGGCTAGAAGCACAACCCATGATGCCATAAAATGGTATAGAGAGATCCTAGAATATAGGCTACCAGAAGACCAGGTTCGGGTCGTCCAAGAGCTACAAATCCAAATGAAGACAGGTATATTGTGTTGAGAGTTCTTAGGGAGCGCAACCTGCCAGCTACTAGTGTAGCCCAGCAATTTGTTAACATGCATGGACGCCCAATTTCGGCCAAAACAGTTAGAAGGAGGTTGAAAGCAAGCGGACTGATATCAAGTAGACCTGCAACTGGTCCCAGACTTCTCAGGATGCATCGAGTTGAACGACTGCGTTTTGCAAATGATCACAGGGATTGGAGAAATGGACAGTGGAGCTGTGTTCTGTTCACCGATGAGTCCCGTTTCAATCTGTGCTCACCTGATGGACGTGAAAGAGTTTGGAGAAGGAGGGGAGAACGATTTTCACAGTGTTGCATTTCCGAAAATGTGCCGTATGGAGGTGGTGGAGTGATGGTTTGGGCAGGAGTGTGTACGGATGCTCGTACAGAGTTGGTTTTTGTTGAAAATGGAAGACTAACAGCTGATAGGTATATAAATGAATGTTTGGCTGATCATGTTGTGCCATTTGGCCAATTTGTAGGCGATAATTTTGTTTTAATGCATGATAATGCACGGCCGCATATTGCCCATGCGGTCGGAGATTATCTCCAAGAATTGGGAATCCATGTTCTTCCATGGCCAGCAAGGAGTCCAGACATGAACCCAATTGAACACGTGTGGGACATGCTGTGACGGCGTGTTAAGAATAGACGACCGAGACCAGAATCGTGACAAGAGTTGAGGCGAGCACTTGGCGAAGAATGGGAACTTATTCCTCAAGAAGACATTGCTAACCAAATTGAGAGCATGCCAAGACGTATGGATGCAGTTATTCAAGCCTGAGGGGGTAATACCCGTTACTAAAAAGAGTTTTTAATGTTTAAGACACCATAAAATGAAAAAAAAACAGTTAGACCAAACGATGCCGTAGTTATACGCCCTTTGTTGTTTTTTTGTAAATTTTCATCTGAACAGATTTTTTTTTTCAAATGTTGTCGTATAAGGTGCTAAATGAAACATTATTTTGTTTAAATGGGTTTTGTTTCATGTTGAAATAATTGGCAACAAAATACAAGCAAATATAGAAGTGTCCGGTTTTTTTTTGTCCCTGAGTGTAGTTGTTGGGGCTGTTTTTGACGTGATTGCGTCTTTAAAATCAGACCGACACAAGCTGTAACGTTTGCAGGTGATCCATTTGGATAGTGACGAATAATACGTACTACTCTTTGCCAACTACTTAAATATAACCATCATGAACTACACTAATATTTAATCACTACTCGTCACCTTTTCTTTACTATTTCTCCCCTCCACTGACACACAATTTTCTTAGATCATATGTTGGCTCTTCTTTGCTACAAGCTACACGTTTCTCGTTGTCTTCTCTATCGACATTATCTGTACTTAACCTTCTTACACTATCCCTTCTTTTTTCCCCTTATCGTCTTTCTTGGACTCCTTTACCTTTTCCTTCTATCGCTGACACCACAAATGTCTCCGCTTTCATTATCACTCTCTTGATACACTTCACTTCTACAGTGACCTTGTGGTCACGTCATGACACACTTTGTTCTTGTGTCCATTCCACTACTTCCCGTTCTACTCTTGTTGTCGGCATTCCCTCTTCTTCCTCCTGCCGTCAGCGACTTTCTCGGGGTCTTCGTACTCCAGCCTGCTGCTTGTTCGGAATTTGATGTATTCTTCAAAACTCCAACCTCCGCGTTCTCTTGACTGTTTACTTTTCACGACTTCACCATCACTTCTATTTGACTTTTTATTTACTATCCCCCTTACGTTTTCCTTAATACACACGAAATCTGTCATCCTTGCGAGTAATGCCGTGGTTTTCGATTCGTTTGGTATATTATACTTGCATGATCGCTTCGGAATGATAAAGGAATGTATCAGTAATTACATTATTTATCTTCTTGTGCTCTGTGGACCGAGGATGACGCTTATGGGGTTGTTGCTCCCGGCAGGGCGTTGAATATTTAAACACTCAAGTCAGCGAGGTGAGAACTCGGGACTAATAAATCAATTTCATTGCTCTGATTCGCTTGACACTCGCTCGCTGCTCATTTGATTAGACGAACTAGCGCCACACACTTACAGTTGCCATGACAACGAACAACACAGCTATTTGTGTCTGCGCCAACCGGCTTAGTTTACCTGTTGACGTATTGAATCATGATAGAGTCTTGTACAACAGAATACAATATTACATGTACGCTATATACAAGGTTGACCTTGTATATAGCGTACATGTAATATTATTAATTTCAGGAGGTTATTCTTTGAGATATTCCAAACAAAAAAGTTTAATAAAAGTGTGATCTTTTTTGCGTACATGTAATATTATTAATTTCAGGAGGTTATTCTTTGAGATATTCCAAACAAAAAAGTTTAATAAAAGTGTGATCTTTTTTGCTTCCTTGTCGAGATAAAAATTATCTTGTATGAAACATTTCAGAGCGTGTTTTGGAGAAAGTCATTGATTTAATTCCCAATATGTGAGTCAATTTAAGAGAGCAGTGTATTATGATAATAAATTATTGAAAGAATTTTGGTTTTGTCCTTTAAATGTGTAAAAATTTGATCTGAAGAAATGTAACTTTTTTGTTCTGAAAAGGAATTTTGAAATGTTATACTTCTTCAGATCAATTTCTGCATATTTAAAAGAAAAAACTAAAATTCTATCGATCACTTTTATCATAATATACTATTCTCTTAATTTCAGTGAGCATATTGGAAATTCAATCAATGGCTCTCCCAAAACACGTCTATAAAATGATTAATGTAAAACAATTTTTATCTTGAAAATGAAACAAAAACAAACAAAATTATATTAAACATTTCTGTTTGAAAAGAAATGAATGATATTACTGACGGTTCACCGTGTAGAATGGGGAATTTCCTAAGCCTTGTAATTTCCTGTGAATTTATGTGATTTCGGGAACACGACGCCTGTCACACGCTGGTTCCGATCCCAGGCGGCAGACTTCTACGACAGAGGGATACAAAATTTGATCCCACAGTATGACAATGTCCCAATTCCGGTGGGAAATGTGTTGAAAAAATAGCTCAACAATTGCTGTATCTATTTCAATAAATCTTCCCATGAAATTGTGTTTTCTTTCTGTAAATTACCTCAGGGAAACTAAATTTCTTGGCGCGCCTCGTACGTTCCATAATAATAATAATAATAATAATAATAATAATAATAATAATAATAATAATAATAATAATAATAATAATGATTTATTTTCGCTGGCAGAGTTAACGCCGTAAGGCCTTCTCTTCCACTCAACCAGCAAAAAGTATATATATACATATATATGAACTTACAAAGAATTCAACAATTTGATTTAGATGAGAGTACATGTATACAAGAGTTATTTACGAATTAAACGACAAAATACTATGAACTATTAATTAAACAATGAAATAAACTGTGTAGCAGAATTAAGCTAAAATACATAGAATGTTAATATATTTCAAATAATATTACATAATAGAAAGAGATTATTATGAGACAATTTTGAAAATACAGCACAATCAAGATGATGTCTAAAGAAAGAAGTAACAATGTAGTCAGTGATAGTTTAAATCAGTATGATTGGAGTGAAATGCTAAGAAGGTTATCTTTTAAGCTGTTTTTAAAGGTGTTTGTTGTCTTGCAGCCCCTAATACTTTGTAACAAGGAATTCCATTGACGCGAGGTGGATCTGTAAAAGATGATGAATAACAAGATGTTCTATGAAGAGGTATACTTAGCGTGCCACAGATAAGTGATCTGGTATTTACGTCGTGGTTAGAGTATAGATAAGAGAAACGAGACGAAAGGTAATTTGGTGTTGAGGTGTGCAGAATGGGTTTGCAAACCCCCATAACGCACGAATATGGGGAACTGAAAAGTCACGTGCTTATGTGGAACATTACAATGGTGAACGTGTTTTGTGTCACCCTCATGAACGAGTGTGGTGCCATTCTATTTCACGGAAGAAGCTGTAACAAGGACGATACACCTGGATATGTAAAACCCGGTATATTTTCGCTCTGCTGTAACCGGTGGGAGTAGCCTAATTATATGCATTGGTTGTAAACATGTCGGTTGCTATAGTAACTTTCGTGCTCTATTGTTTGTTATCCGTTGCTATTACCTGCTTCCACTTGCGCTACATATGCCTCTACAATGTGAATTTCCTCGCTTCGTTCAACTTCGCTGACGAATTTTTCCAATTTAACTTGTCGACTGCTAATTGTTGCTCAATTGACATCGCAGCCTGGTACATTACGAATCGTTTTACACCACTGCGAACGTTCTATCGCTTCGAATTCTCGAGTTACACTGCTTCGGCTGTCTTGTGGTCCCCCAATTCTTGCTTTAACTTCCCCCTCCCGCGTATCGCTAGATGACGTCACCCGCTGCAACTCAAGGTCATGCCGGATCCTTTGCTGTTTACTTCATTGGAGTATGTCGTGCAGTCCAGAAATTATAAGCGCGACAAAACTGACTTGTAAATGAGTCGGTCGACTTTTTGGAATGGCAAGCGAGTGCTGTGGACAAGATCGTTTTCAAAAAATGTTAAAAAAAATGTTATGTTTTATTTAACGACGCTCGCAACTGCAGAGGTTATATCAGCGTCGCCGGATGTGCCGGAATTTTGTCCCGCAGGAGTTCTTTTACATGCCAGTAAATCTACTGACATGAGCCTGTCGCATTTAAGCACACTTAAATGCCATCGACCTGGCCCGGGATCGAACCCGCAACCTTGGGCATAGAAGGCCAGCGTTATACCAACTCGCCAACCAGGTCGAGTCGTTTTCAATACTCAGACCAAAATACAGAAACAAAAATGGCGGCCGCAACTATTCTCGTACATTATAGACGGTTCCGTCATATCATTAAGTCAAAAGAGTTACATTTTTCTAATTTATTAAGTTGAATTACTAAATTGTGTGTTAAATAAACGTCCAGCGTTAATTTATGAACAACTTGCCTACCCGTGCGCTCCGCTGCACCCATTAGAAATAAATATAAAGTAATTACAACAGGACATTTGATCGAGGGAACATTCGTGTTTGATAGAAGAATAAATCGTTTAATATGTTACTTAATTTAAATTGTATTTAAATAATTAAAATGCGTTCATTTTGATCCAGAGACCATTCATTTGGTGCAATGACGATTCCTTTAACATGTTTCTTTTATTGTTATTACATGCAACCATAGTTTAATGAAGATTGACATATCATTTAGATTTAATGTGTATACCTTATATTACTTGTTATAGGTTTCCATTGAATTATGGTAATAACTTAATTTTAACCCTTGTTTTCTACGTCTTCAGTAAATGGCGCTTGGTCCACTATGGTTCTGAACCCTTCAAATAACTTAAATAGTGATATGTGATAATATGTAATTATATTTCTTTCTTTCGAAAATGTAAGAATTCACGATCTCCTCTGTACCATTGCCATGGAATGAATAAATGTGTTTTTTCTTTCTACTCAAAAATTTTATATTTTGCACATAGGAGTGACTGCAGGAACAACAACCCTATAATCTGGGGCGGCGGTGAAAACGTATTGTATTGTTATTTTAAGTCTTGTATATCCTCAAATATCAGTCCTATCAAAATTTTGCATAGAATAATAATGTACAGAATAGCCTATCAAGTTTTCTGTGCATAAGAAGCTATTTTAATCATACCAGTCCTCGATTCACTTAGAAGTTACTGTAATAACATTATAGCATTATGTCCATCTAGAGAAACTACACTTTCCAATGGTGAATTAATAATTAATTATACAAATCGGTTAATTTAGCTTCCGACATTACTTCATACAAACACAGAAACATTCTCTGTAGTTTTCGATTGTTGTGCAAGGCCCCTTATAGACTGTCTTTTGTTTTTTATTTCATTACACCGCCTTAGATGGCAGTTATTTTCATTTTAAACTCATTTATCTCATTAAATATCAGTCCTATCAAAATTTTTCAAAGAATAAAACTTATCGGAAATCATTTTTAAAGAAACTTTTGTTATGTAACATTTCTTACAAAAATTAGTAATAAGCGAGATATTTCGATTTATTTAATTCAGGTCCCCTTATAACCCCCTTCTTAAATAACATACATATTTTGAATGTCATATAGCCTAAAATCTAAGTTACAACGAACTTAATTTATATTCCAATTTCCATATAAATCGGTTCAGCCATTATCGCGTGAAAAGGTAACATACATCCAGACAGACAGACAGACAGACATACAAACAAAAATTTCAAAAAAGCGATTTTCGGTTTCAGGATGGTTAATTATACATGTTAACACCAATTATTTTTGGAAAATCGAAAATTACCAGAAATATTTTGGCTACAGATTTATTATTAGTATAGCTGTTAGGTTCAATTTGAAAGGCGAGAAAACAAGATAAGTACGAATATAATTCTCTTTCACTTTTTGCTGGTTGAGTGGAAGAGAAGGCCTTACGGCCTTAACTCTGCCAGCTAAAATAAATTATTATTATTATTATTATTATTACTATTATTATTATTATTATTATTATTATTATTATTATTATTATTATTATTATTATTATTATAAACACGTTGTTTTAAAGGTATGAACTTAACACTACAAACGCAGTCTGAAAGTAGTTTTGAACGAGTTGAAAATCATACCCTAGTCAATCACTGCAAATCTACGCACATTATGAATAGGATTGAACTCGAAGTAGGCCTAAGTTAAATGGTCAGCCATAGGTCGAACCATAACAGTGTGATGTACAAGTTTACTGAAATCAGCATCATCAAATAAACTGACAGACGTCTCTCAGCACAGTTTTTGTATCCACAGGCGCAAGACTATTCAGTCGAAGAAAGCCTCGTCGTCCTGAAATCTGAACACATAAATGAATATGACAAGTGGGCCGTCCTCATGCCCCGGGGACGGTAATAAATAACTCCCTGATACGAAGACGCGCACCGCCCTCACACATACTGCGTTCCAGGAAGTATCTTTAGATAAAGGGACTGTAACAGTAACTACCCCACCACTGAGAGGGTTGTCCGTCCCCGGGGAGCTGTCTGCATGACTGACAGTAGCATTCAGCCCTTAACTGCCAATCAGGGTGGCTCTTAACCGCAGAGATTTCCTCTGGGAAAGCCAACGCGATCTAATTCATGCCATCAGCCTCTCTGCCATTTCAAATTCTGTGAACTGGCTTTCTTCTGACTGATCCGGATATTACGAGTCCATGCTGGATACTGATTAACAGATATGGACAGACTTTGGGTTCATAACTTTGAAAGCTCTAGCCTTTAATGCATTTTAAGGGAAGCAAATAACGAAAAATCAAAATTCTTTATTTCCTACCCAATCATTCTGAAATTTTAACCAAATGCTAAGATTGCTAGTTTTATGTACTTTCATATCTTACCCATACAATGCCAAATTCCTCAATTTCGGTACACTTTTCTCAGAAGTTATAAAAGTCACAAATGTAGAAAAAATAGGGCATATGTTACATACTTTTATGTATATAATCGGCTAAATAAATTTAAAATTCCACTGAGTGGCTGGCAAAAAAAGAAATTTCATTGATAACATTTTTTTCATTAAGAATTATTACAATATATTTGCTGAAAATAGGGCTAAAAGCTGACAATTAGAAGAAATAAAATCATATTATCATTTTATACATAACTACCGAAAAAGATAAAAACGAGAATTTCATTTTTTTTTACTGACTCCTCTTAAACAGCATACACATTTTTGTTATGGTAGTATGAATACTTCTGGAGTTAAATTATTAATTATTTTATATAAAATTATTATAAATATTACGAACAAGAAAAATTTTGTTCCACGTACCATATTATTTACAACTTTGTGGTGATATATATATATATATATATATATATATAT
This sequence comes from Periplaneta americana, assembly GCF_040183065.1. Classification (NCBI taxonomy): domain Eukaryota; kingdom Metazoa; phylum Arthropoda; class Insecta; order Blattodea; family Blattidae; genus Periplaneta; species Periplaneta americana. The sequence goes on along the minus strand of NC_091131.1, from coordinate 2,265,662 downwards.
TGTGTAGCACATAATAATATAAATTACTCATATTGAGTTTTTATGGCTCATTGACCGAAACTCAGCATGATTTCAGGAAAGGTCGTTCTTGTATAGACCCAATAGTCTGTCTTAAATTACTAATCCAACAACAATTTAGAAACTCATCTTTTATTTGTGGATTATGAAAAAGCGTTTGATTATGTGAAAAGAAAACTTTTGTTTAATATGATGAAATCGAAAGGTATACCATCTTCTCATTGAAGTTACGAACCATCAGTGTCGCGCACCACAATGTGCTATGAGAAAACAACTGAATGTCTTATTATACCCGTACTCTTTCTGCATTAACTTATTGGAGTGGAGATTTGTAAAGAAAAAAGGGATTAACGTAGATACGATGTAAGCGTGAAAACCATTTCTGACGACTTCCGGTTGTTGCAACACGTTCACAACAGCCCATTTGTTGAAAAGAGAACTTCTTGAAATGCTGTTCATCACATAGATCAGGCATGTCAATTGATGCCCGCAGGAGCAAGCGCGCGCTTTAGAGCCCAGGAGAGCCTGAGCGCTTTACAGCGGAAAGGAAAGACACAGACGAAAGAAGTGGTATATACCGCTTGGTCGAGCTATATTCAGGGATGGCCAGCACTGATTCAATAGATAAAGGGAAGAGAACTTATTAAAACTGTATCCATGTTAATTTTTAGATTTGCCTGAGAAGTATAAGTGCATTATAAGAATGTAAGTTTTAATTTTAATGCTCATTTTTCACAAGTTTGATTTTTTATTCAAAAGAAATATTTTCTCAACTTTTCGTATAGAAAAGTGAAATTTTCAGGTATAGGCCTATTTATTTAGTAGCCTTACAGAATGTTTTCGTAAATCTAATATACCGTAAATACGTATTACTGAAGATAGTGTATTGAAAATTTTGAAAATATTCGCATGGAAATTGTTTGTAAGGAAACGAATTAACAAAGCAACTACTGTTACATCATAAGCAAAAGATACGTGCCCATGTGTTGTAAAAATGTCAGCTCTATAGCTTCAGTAGATATCGAGATATTGTGATGATAGGAAGTTGCTCACAAATATCACCTTAAAAGCATAATGCGATAAGAGTTCTGTTATGTAATATTAGTTACACTTAAAACAGATACAGTACCTAGGTAACTTTGCTTTGTACTGTAATATTGTTTTGTTTAGTTTATTGATTACTTTTGTAAAGCTAAAGATACCATCAATATAAATTCCAACTTATCATGTCATACTCAATCTCTTTCTTTGGAATATCACCTTCTTTCTTTCTTTTATAGATATAAACAATAATAAACAAATAGAAATAAAATACAATTCTAAATTATCTCTCAAAATCAATATAAACAGAGGAGTGCGTCAAGGATGTTCACTGTCCTTGACATTATTCAATGTAGGTATATTTACATGATATCACTTCAAAATGGCAGAAAGAAAACCTAATCGGAATTCAGCATCACGCAACAAGCAACTCATCGGCCTCTTTATTTGCAGATGACCAAGTTCTCACCTCCAATTCTGAAGACAATTTAGAAGAAACAACATACGAACTTAACAAAATAATACAATAATATAATTCAACAATCTCGATACAAAAAATGGCATTTAAAGAGCAAATAGCAGTAAGAAGTAAAATTGTCATAAACAACCGAATCACTGAACAAGTGAATCAATTTAAATATTTAGGTACTAACATTATTTCATACCAAAATGAACTGGAGATAAATAACAAGTTAAGTAACTTTATTTAGATTACCGGCGTAATAAATAATGTATTTAAACCAAAACAAACTTCAACTAAAAGCCGAATAAGGCTATGCAACGTGTTAGCCCTCCCGATCTCACATGGTTGTGAGAACTGGACGACCAAGACCAAAGGTAAATCTGGAATAACTGCAGCAGAAGTGAGAAAAACATTAGGTTGTGACTGGGGTGATTTTAAAACAAATGCAGACATTTTAGAAGAATTAGGAATATACCCAGTTCTCGACAAAATCCAGAATTATAAATCACGATGGATACAACATGTGAACAGAATGCCACGCAATAGATTGCCTAGATTACTTAAAACTTACACCCATCAGGCACAAGAAACCGAGGAAGATCATTGGAGAGACTCCTCGAGACCTGATTTGAACAGGCCAACAGTGGCCTAACTCCCTCAAGTTACATGATGGTGATGATGATTATGATGATGATGATGTTTTAAATTCCTTCAACAAATTCTTTTCTGGACTACTATAATATTTCGTGATTTTTTTTATTTATTAAATGTTTAACGATTTAAAGAAATTTTTGAAGTTCCATTCCACGCAATAATTCCATATTGCATAGTGGACTGAAAAGAAGTAAATGGACTGTATGTAAAATACTGATTGATAAAATACGACGAAGAATGACAAATTTGTAAACTGTTTGAGGCCCTCGTAATTCACTGCATAGATAGGGAACATGACTACCATTTCAGATGCTGACCAATAATGATCCCAAGATATGTCACAACTGAAGCTTCTATGATTACGTAACTTATTATCAAATTTAAATTACTACGATGATTCAAAGACTTCTGGCCAATAGACGTTAAAGAGAAAGGGGTAGGTTGTTTCATATTTTTTAGGAAAGAAAATTAAAATGAAACCAATCTGTAAATATTTTAATATTAAGTATAGCGCAAATTTCAATCCATGTATTGTGGGTCCCTATCACCACGGCATGGCTCGTCCTCAGGTAGCGGATCGAGGAGACGGCCTCCAGATATGGAGGGTAGCTGTGAATATATTGAATAAGCAGTCGCGGATAGCAGATGAGGGGTGGTCCTCCAGCTTGGGGGTTGGGCGAAGGGCTAACAACCCATCACCGTAAAAAACAGCTTGTTACGAATCCTTCAAATAAGCCTCGGAATGGGACTGATTCTAAAAATCTGAAAGTTAGAATTTATAAAACCGTTATATTACCGGTTGTTCTTTATGGTTGTGAAACTTAACTCTCACTTTGAGAGAGGAATAGAGATTAAGGGTGTTTGAGAATAAGGTGCTTAGGAAAATATTTGGGGCTAAGAGGGATGAAGTTACAGGAGAATTGAGAAAGTTACACAACACAGAACTGCACGCATTGTATTCTTCACCTGACATAATTAGGAACATTAAATCCAGACGTTTGAGATGGGCAGGGCATGTAGCACGTATGGGCGAATCCAGAAATGCATATAGAGTGTTAGTAGGGAGGCCGGAGGGAAAAAGACCTTTAGGGAGGCCGAGACGTAGATGGGAGGATAATATTAAAATGGATTTGAGGGAGGTGGGATATGATGGTAGAGAATGGATTAATTTTGCTCAGGATAGGGACCAATGGCGGGCTTATGTGAGGGCGGCAATGAACCTCCGGGTTCCTTAAAAGCCATTAAGTAAGTAAGCCAGTTTGAATATTTCTGTAACGGATGTCGCTATTGCCAACTCAAATTACGGTAAATATCCTGCCAAACGACGGGACTAAACTTGTTTTCATGAGGGAGAATTTTGACAAAACCAGAGCCTGGTAACAAAACAACTTGGACAGGTCTATCAAGCGGGATGAATGGGACATGATCTCGGTTCTGCAGCACCGAGAAGACACCACCCACAACGGCACGAGTTCGTCTTCGTCGTCTCTTGTTCCACTTTTAACTCTTCTGTTTATTCCAGCAGAAATTTAATCTAAAAGGAACAGCGATGAAATATGTCCGCGTGTAAAACACGACGTGTCCTCATCTCTGAAAGAATTTGCATCATCCGCTGGGCGAGGTCTGTAAGATGGCGACTGCGTCGTTAGGTTTTGATGATCTAATTTCCGAGTTTACAGCCCGTAACGCAAAAAGACGCCGACCGAAGGTCGCTGACTCCGCGGCGCGCACGTGCCTGCCGGAGTGACGTGTTATTTGTCAATCTTGTCTTTTAGACGGGATTGTCAGATTGCAATAGAATATCTCTTTTTTAAAAGTCGAATTGTCTGCAAATAAAATTATTCTAGAAACTAAAAGAGGAAAATTGTACAGAAGTACTCAAACATACTGACGCAGGGACTAGGCCAGGCATGTCAATTGATGCCCGCAGGAGCAAGCGCGCGCTTTAGAGCCCAGGAGAGCCTGAGCGCTTTACAGCGGAAAGGAAAGAGACGGACGAAAGAGGTGGTATATGCCGCTTGGTCGAGCTGTATACAGGGATGGCCAGCACTGATTCAATGGATAAAGGGAAGAGAACTTATTAAAACTGTATCCATGTCAATTTTTAGATTTGCCTGAGAAGTATAAGTGCATTATAAGAATGTAAGTTTTAATTTTAATGCTCATTTTTCACAAGTTTGATTTTTTAATTCAAAACAAATATTTTCTCAACTTTTCGTATATAAAAGTGAAATTTTCAGGTATAGGCCTATTTATTTAGTAGCCTTATAGAATGTTTTCGTAAGTCTAATATACCGTACGTATTACTGAAGATAGTGTATTGAAAATTTTGAAAATATCCGCATGGAAATTGTTTGTAAGGAAACGAATTAACAAAGCAACTACTGTTACATCATAAGCAAAAGATACGTGCCCATGTGTTGTAAAAATGTCAGCTCTATAGCTTCAGTAGATATCGAGATATTCTGATGATAGGAAGTTGCTCACCAATTTCACCTCAAAAGCATAATGCGATAAGAGTTTTGTTATGTAATATTAGTTACACTTAAAACAGATACAGTACCTAGGTAACTTTTCTTTGTAATATTGTTTTGATTAGTTTATTGATTACTTTTGTAAGGCTAAAGATACCATCAATAAAAATTCCAACTTATCATGTCATACTCAATCTCTTTCTTTATGAATGATTTGTTTCATCCACTTAATACAGTATAATATTATACTACTATGGCATTTAAGTGAATATTCCTTCTTAACTCTCTATTATGTTGTTAAGATTTAAAACACAAGTGCAATATTAAGAAATCAGTGTTAGTACTTTTGTTTTACAGACAATATAGATAATATTAAACAGAAAGAAGTCATATAAAAATAACGACATAAAATTTCACGTTCCGTTTGAAGTTTGTGCACCACTGTTTTCTTAATCCAACAGGTTGCTTATTCATATACACAACCCTTGCTCTTTCCATACTTAGCGCTTGCTGCCCGCGCACGACGTCAAGGTCAGAAAAATGCGCTTGCTTTGACATCACTGGACTAGGCCATCCTGTCTGAACACGACCTATGTAGTCCATAGCACGCAGACGCATAAACCTGCGAGTCTCAAGTAGTAGATTTACGACAAATAAAACGACCCTGTCCTTCATGAAGTGAATCCAATTTTTATTACTCTATGTTTAAATACAAGTATATTTTGTATTATACGTGATTGAGGTTCTAGCTGATATGTACAGCTTGATTCAGGGATTTTGGCCCCTGTAAAAAGTACATAGACTAAAAGCGAATTACTCATCACTGCTGGCGGGCTGGGTCACACAGGTCAGGTTGCGCTGTCATAATACTTCCCTCTTATCATGTCACGGTACGCTCCGCCTTAAAACACAATATTCTTCCACACGTCCCGTTTGCACTCGTTGTATATGGTCACGTCTCTTTCTTATGACGCAAGACACAGCTCGCTCACTAGCCAAACCACCAAGGACAGGGGCCAATAACGTTGAATCGAGCTGTACATCTATTATCAGGCAGTACATCTCAGAGGAAGAACAATTGTTTGAATGCATCTGAAGTCTGATTAGTGAAATGTTACTAGACGTAATGTCTGCAATGGAGAGGGAAAGAAACTGACTACACCACAACATTATCTCCTGGCCTAGTTGTCTCGTGAGTGATGCCTTATTGGTGTCACTTGAGGTTCAATCCTCTCTTCGGACAGTTGACTACACAAGAACATAGGGGCTATTCCATATTAAATCGATCAGTAAAAAACCTCGCATTTTTTATACTCTAATTTTTTCCCTACTTATACAAGGTGCTGAGGAGAGTGCATTTTCAAAAATATACTATCGAAAGTCAAACGGTTTTCGTATTATTGAGCGACAAATTTAGCGTATTTTATAAAAACAAGCGTCTTTCAGCGCTCAGAAGCTGACATTTAGTAGGTTATGTTAAGAAGTAATCCTTATTTTTATTGTACACAGAGAGACAGATAATCTGATTTTACATTCTTTTAGGCTTTTTGCCAATTTGTAAAAATGTAAAAAATACTGAGAAAAATCCTGCCATTATTAAGAGGGATTCGGCATTTTTTGCTTACTGACTCGGCAATAAGTTTCGAGGGTATTAAATAAATTACATTCACACGCCTAGACTTGAACGGCGCAGTACCGCTCGCACTGGCCGAGAGCTGAAGATAAGCGAGCGTTGGGCGTCATTTTACTCCTGTGTTTATGAAAACTTGTGATAAAGCTAGCCCAGCTATTCGCTACTAGACGAAACATCACGTGTTTGTCTCCTGGCCTTTCTTGTCTCGGCTAAGCTCCCGCCTCACAGTCAGCTGGTTACTTCACGCGCGTACTATTTATTTTCTTTATTTGATATTTTCAATACTTTCTTATCAACGGTGCACCAGTAAAAAATACGTGTTTATTTGTACTTTCAATGCGGAATCTAACCATATATTTTAAAAATATTTTTTCGTGGTCAAAGGCGTCTTAATGAGGGAAAATCTAAATTTCTCCATTTCCATAAAAAGTAAGAAAATCTGTTTATATGTGAATATAAACTTTAATTTCTCAGCATCAAAATAAACCATGATTTTGATCATTGGGTGAAAGGGTTTCGGAGCTACAACAGTTTAAAGTTGCTAATTTTATGAAAATACGATAAATTTAAATATTTTAAATTTAAACACTATGAAGTTCTGATGCCTCAAACTTTGCACAAAGCATTGTATCACAGTTGTCTACGTACAAAAAAAGTTTCATTGCATTTAGAAATTGTAAGGTCAATTTTCTCTGTATTTCGGTCGATTTGAGATGGAATAGCTCACATTCATATTTTGTATAATAATTGTTTGGATGGAAATGACCATACAACGAGTGCAAACGAAATATTTCCAATAAAACAAAAAGACAGAGAGACAGGCGGACGTACAGACGGGAAATCAAAGATTTTTTTTTTCGGTATGATGAATTCTAAAAACGTGAATTTCCATGAATTCTTGAAATCTACTGACGGAACAGGTGTTCGTACTCCCGCACGCACAGCTCAGACACACCAGATGACGACAACGTTTACAGTTCAATTTTTAGTTGGGCGAGAAAGAAATTGTTCTTTAAGTTTGTCTCAATCCATCCCTTTCAGGGACAGAATATTTCCGAAAATTCAGAGACGGGACACAAGTTTTACAATTTATCACCCTTAAAAACCTTTTTGAAGGGACGTATTACAACCTGCACCACTGGAGGGCAACCAATCAAACTCTCCCGACAGGAACTGACAAATTCATGCCCATTTTTCTCGAGTGATACAATGACAACTGATACGTCACCCTTAAAAACCTTTTTCAAGAATCGTATTACAACCCGCACCACTGGAGGGCAACCAATCAAACTCTCCCGACAGAAACTGACAAATTCATGCCCTTTTTTCTCGAGTGATACAATGACAACTGATACGTCACCCTTAAAAACCTTTTTCAAGAAACGTATTACAACCCGCACCACTGGAGGGCAACCAATCAAACTCTCCCGACAGAAACTGACAAATTCATGCCCTTTTTTCTCGAGTGATACAATGACAACTGATACGTCACCCTTAAAAACCTTTTTCAAGAAACGTATTACAACCCGCACCACTGGAGGGCAACCAATCAAACTCTCCCGACAGAAACTGACAAATTCATGCCCTTTTTTCTCGAGTGATACAATGACAACTGATACGTCACCCTTAAAAACCTTTTTCAAGAAACGTATTACAACCCGCACCACTGGAGGGCAACCAATCAAACTCTCCGACAGAAACTGACAAATTCATGCCCTTTTTTCTCGAGTGATACAATGACAACTGATACGTCACCCTTAAAAACCTTTTTCAAGAAACGTATTACAACCCGCACCACTGGAGGGCAACCAATCAAACTCTCCCGACAGAAACTGACAAATTCATGCCCTTTTTTCTCGAGTGATACAATGACAACTGATACGTCACCCTTAAAAACCTTTTTCAAGAAACGTATTACAACCCGCACCACTGGAGGGCAACCAATCAAACTCTCCCGACAGAAACTGACAAATTCATGCCCTTTTTTCTCGAGTGATACAATGACAACTGATACGTCACCCTTAAAAACCTTTTTCAAGAAACGTATTACAACCCGCACCACTGGAGGGCAACCAATCAAACTCTCCCGACAGAAACTGACAAATTCATGCCCTTTTTTCTCGAGTGATACAATGACAACTGATACGTCACCCTTAAAAACCTTTTTCAAGAAACGTATTACAACCCGCACCACTGGAGGGCAACCAATCAAACTCTCCCGACAGAAACTGACAAATTCATGCCCTTTTTTCTCGAGTGATACAATGACAACTGATACGTCACCCTTAAAAACCTTTTTCAAGAAACGTATTAAAACCCGCACCACTGGAGGGCAACCAATCAAACTCTCCCGACAGAAACTGACAAATTCATGCCCTTTTTTCTCGAGTGATACAATGACAACTGATACGTCACCCTTAAAAACCTTTTTCAAGAAACGTATTACAACCCGCACCACTGGAGGGCAACCAATCAAACTCTCCCGACAGAAACTGACAAATTCATGCCCTTTTTTCTCGAGTGATACAATGACAACTGATACGTCACCCTTAAAAACATTTTTCAAGAAACGTATTACAACCCGCACCACTGGAGGGCAACCAATCAAACTCTCCCGACAGAAACTGACAAATTCATGCCCTTTTTTCTCGAGTGATACAATGACAACTGATACGTCACCCTTAAAAACCTTTTTCAAGAAACGTATTACAACCCGCACCACTGGAGGGCAACCAATCAAACTCTCCCGACAGAAACTGACAAATTCATGCCCATTTTTCTCGAGTGATACAATGACAACTGATACGTCACCCTTAAAAACCTTTTTCAAGAAACGTATTACAACCCGCACCACTGGAGGGCAACCAATCAAACTCTCCCGACAGAAACTGACAAATTCATGCCCTTTTTTCTCGAGTGATACAATGACAACTGAAACGTCACCCAGTCGGTACAAGAGGCATGAGGTTAGTTTGGAAGGTGACGCAGCTCCGTTTTATGCCTTTTCCAATATGTCACGTGTATTTTTATAAAATTAACGATTCGCCTCCAGCACTGAGCTTTTACTGCTGGCATAAAATGCTTGAACAATGTAATTAACGTCGCTTAGCGGGAGAACCGGCCAGCATTGTGTAACACAGTTTATGGAATACTTAAAAAAGAATGCATGCCCTTTGTCAATAACCCCCCCCCCCGCCCCTGTTTTTGTGTCGATAATTGCGATCTTGTATGGGAAGGACAGATGTTCGCTTTATTGCGGCAAGTAACGGCCTCCAAGCATGGGTCTTCCTATGGTTTTACGAGCTACCATTTTTCTGCAAGGCATATCGGAGCTATGCATCTCGCCCGTAAGCATTTTGCCCCCATTTCCCCGTCCTTGTTGAGGGGCATAACATGGAAGGTGGATATTATATGGTAATTTTAAACTTCTTTTTGTGTCTTATATTATGGACTTCCATAAACAAAAGTAATGCTATCATTACAATGGGTACGACCATCATAACAACTAGAATGATAAGCTAGCTTGTAGCATCCTATTGAATCTACGAACTTTACTGCGATTTCCTTTTATTAGTTTCTATGTTATCACTAAAAACCATACATTTAACATAGATTGTTAACGTCACATAACAAGACTAACTCTAAGGTTCAATTGTAATTAATAATGCACATAAAATGAACTTAACAGCGATTTCCTTATGTCAGTTTTAGTATTATCATGATTTCGTATCCTAGCAACCACATATATTTAACATAGATTGTGTTAACGCCACATAACAAGACTGACTCTAAGGTTCAATTGTAATTAATAATGCACATAAAATGAACTTAACAGCGATTTTCTTATATTAGTTTTAGTATTATCACGATTTCGTATCCTAGCAACCACATATATTTAACATAGATTGTGTTAACACCACATAACAAGACTGGCTCTAAGGTTCAATTGTAATTAATAATGCACATAAAATGAACTTAACAGCGGTTTCTTTATATCAGTTTTAGTATTATCACGATTTCGTATCCTAGCAACCACGTATAGTTAACATAGATTGTGTTAACGCCACATAACAAGACTGACTCTAAGGTTCAATTGTAATTAATAATGCACATAAAATGAACTTAACAGCGGTTTCTTTATATCAGTTTTAGTATTATCAGGATTTCGTATCCTAGCAAGATGGCGGCGGCTGGATTGTGGGCAGTCTAGAGGGCTCTGTGCGCGGAATTGACACAAGCAGGAGAGTAGCACCAGTGAGCTCGGAAAATTAAAAAATGACTGTGTTACGCAGGGAGTTGGCGGAAAAGCGGGATGAGGTTGACCAGGGGTGAGGATTCCGACCCCTTCCCCACACTCTTTTTTTATTTTTATGAAAACATTGCGTGAAATAGTCTTTTTTTCGGAGGGTGTTGTTTTTTTTCTGTAGATCGGAGCGTTGAAAATTGTACATTGGGTTTTCTATATTATGTCGTCAGGGCTAGAGAAGTGATGTTTATTTTTTTTTACCTTTCTTTTTTTTCAGAAAATTGAAAAGGTTGCTTTATGTAAAATTGGTACAAAGGTACAATTCTCATGCAAACGAATACCTTTTCAGGAACACACAGGCACGCCACACAGAATGGCTTCGACATGCCTGAAATATATACCAAGTCTGATTTCCCAATTGCAACGCTCCACAAAAAAAGAAATAGAGATACAGTGGACGAGCGAAATGAGTATTAGAGGATGACGTATCAACTGCTATGTCTCTTTTAAAGTTGAAAATACTTGTTCTTACTGTGTACTACACCCTACTCTATCTCCATTTATGTGAGGACATCCAGATAGGTTTATTTATTTATTTTATTTATTTATTTACTTATTTACTTACTTATTTATTTATTTATTTATTTATTTATGCCTATAACAGGGCAAAGCCCCAATTTCAATAGACAGTACAGATATTCGTTAACAAAAAAAAAAAAACATAGATTAACATGAAAAAAGAGATGAAACAGATACAAGTGTAAATGCAAATTAAAATGGACAATGAGAAAAGGAAAGAAAAAAAAAGAACAGACAAATAGGTACTATCTAAATAAGAGATACAGATATAGATATAAATGAAAAATACAAAATAAAGTAAATGAAAAATAGTTAAATATAGATATCATAGCCAAAAATGTAAAATGTAGCTATAATTGGCAAATTACAGAGCAACAAATAGCAATATTATATAAAATCAACTACCTTCAGTATATTAATAAGAAAATGTTTGTATTCCACGTAAGAAATGCAGAAATCTAGATCCCATGTTTTACATATTTCATTGAAATTTGAACACATTTTTAACACTGGTGAATTTTTTATGTGATGAAGTGTTAACAGAATAGGAATGCATCTATCTCTGGAATACGCTGTATCAACTACTACGTTATTTAGTGTCGATAGAATTGGTGATAGCGACGTGGTATTCGCCTTACAGGTTGAAAAAAACCTCGGAAAAAATCCCAAAGTGGTGATCAGAACAAGTGGGAATCCAATCCACGCCAGAGCGCAGCAAACAAACGCGTCTACCACCTGAGCTACGACTATCTCCTGCACTGGAGGCTCTATGTCGCACCCAGACCACACACAAGTGTACTGCCACCAGGCTCATTATTTCCTTGTTGTTAAATAAATTGAATGTTTTCAGGTTTATCACATCAGAGACTGTCGGAATTTAGTAGCGTTCAAAAGCAAACTTATTAAGCATTTTCTTACCGCGTAGAGTAGGTTTAATTTTTACTTAATCAATAAAAGAAATGCTTCTCTCTTCTTAACTTTTACAATAAACTGTCTAGCTTTTATTAATCAGTTAATCTTTTAGTACTTTGATTTTATTGTATTTGTAAATTTAATATTAATTATAATTATAATTGTAATTTTATTCTTAATATTGTAGTTGTAATCCCCTGGTAGAGGGGAAGAGAGGGCCTGATGGCCTTATCTCTACCAGGTTAAATAAATAAATAAATAAATAAATAAATAAATAAATAAATAAATAAATAAATAAACAAACAAACATAATAACGAACAAACAGAATCGAGAAAGTTACACAACACAGAACTGCACGCATTGTAGTCTTCACCTAACATAATTAGGAAAATTAAATCCAGACGTTTGAGATGGGCAGGGCATGTAGCACGTATGGGCGAATCCAAAAATGCATATAGAGTGTTAGTTGGGAGACCTGAGGGGAAAAACCTTTGGAGAGGCCGAGACGTAGATGGGAGGATAATATTAAAATGGATTTGAGGGAGGTGGAATATGATAGGGACTGGATTAATCTTGCTCAGGATAGGGATCGATGACGGACGGCAATGAATCTTAGGGGTCTTTACAAGCCACTAGTAAGTCACAAACAATCAATCAATCAATCAACCAATCAATCAATCACTTACTTACTTACTTACTTACTTACTGGCTTTTAAGGAACCCGGAGATTCATTGCCGCCCTCACATAAGCCCGCCATTGGTTCCTATCCTGAGCAAGATTAATCCAGTCTCTATCATCATATCCCACCTCCCTCAAATCCATTTTAATATTATCTTCCCATCTACGTCTCGGCCTCCGTAAAGGTTTTTTTCCCTCCGGCCTCCCAACTAACACTCTTTATGCATTTCTGGATTCGCCCATACGTGCTACATGCCCTGCCCATCTCAAACGTCTGGATTTAATGTTCCTAATTATGTCAGGTGAAGAATACAATGCGTGCAGTTCTGTGTTGTGTAACTTTCTCCATTCTCCTGTAACTTCATCCCTCTTAGCTCCAAATATTTTCCTAAGCACCTTATTCTCAAACACCCTTAACCTATGTTCCTCTCTCAAAGTGAGAGTCCAAATCAATCAATCAATACCGGTAAATAAATGAATAAGCAAACGAAGTAACTAACAAATAACAAATAAATAAATAAATATATCGACAAGTTTACAATTTCCTAACTATCGAATTGATGAAATTACACGGAATGCCATTGCTTGTTCTATTTTTACTTTGAATACTGATCAATCATTCCCATGTAAGAGTGCAGCGCCGAAGCTGTAATGCATTCCAATGTCTCAGATGTTGCTCGTGAAGCATTATCAAAATGGATCGTTAATAACGGAAAAATGAAATGCAGGCAGGCAAACCTGTCGCAACGCGGTTCTGTCCGCCATATCTCTGCACAGGCCATACCGCTCTGCCCCTCTCTGTGTATTGTGCAATGCTATTGTTTACTAAGCAATTACGCACTCAGTTTACATCGCTTGAGCACCACGCCATTGAGGGGATGGGGTGAGGGAGCCATAGCCCTTGTTTGCAGTAGCCAAGTGGTCACGAGGTCGACCCAAGGCTGAAATTCTTCAGGGCTGCCAGCAGATCCTGTGAATGAATCCCAGAACCGACTTGTTTTCAGAACAATGTAACGACGAATGCAAGCAGAAATTGTCCTGGTCGCACCTATGGATTATTTTCTTTCTGTTGGATATTAAGAATGTAGAACGAAGTAGGCTCAGCCAATAGCGAAGCTAAATTATACATTACTCAAAGGTTTAACAATTTACTAGCAGCGACATGTTCGATCTGCAGTCCCTTTATTTAATATATCCATCAAATAACAATGGTAGTTCAGTGTATAGACTGAGACAATAAGAAGTTACAAGTCGAGGAAATATGGAGAATATAAGAAGTTACAAGTGGAGGAAATATGGAGAATATAAGAAGTTACAAGTGGATGAAATATGGAGAATATAAGAAGTTACAAGTGGAGTAAATATGGAGAATATAAGAAGTTACAAGTGGAGGAAATATGGAGAATATAAGAAGTTACAAGTGGAGTAAATATGGAGAATATAAGAAGTTACAAGTGGAGGAAATATGGAGAATATAAGAAGTTACAAGTCGACGAAATATGGAGAATATAAGACGTTACAAGTGAAGGAAATATAGAGAATATAAGAAGTTATAAGTCGACGAAATATGGAGAATATAAGTTACAAGTCGACGAAATATGAAGAATATAAGAAGTTATAAGTCGACGAAATATGGAGAATATAAGAAGTTACAAGTCGAGGAAATATGGAGAATATAAGAAGTTACACGTCGAGGAAATATGGAGAATATAAGAAGTTACAAGTGGATGAAATATGGAGAATATAACAAGTGGAGGAAATATGGAGAATATAAGTTACAAGTGGAGGAAATATGGAGAATATAAGAAGTTACAAGTCGAGGAAATATGGAGAATATAAGAAGATACAAGTGGAGGAAATATGGAGAATATAAGAAGTTACAAGTCGAGGAAATATGGAGAATATAAGATACAAGTGGAGGAAATATGGAGAATATAAGAAGTTACAAGTCGAGGAAATATGGAGAATATAAGATACAAGTGGAGGAAATATGGAGAATATAAGAAGTTACAAGTCGAGGAAATATGGAGAATATAAGAAGTTACAAGTGGATGAAATATGGAGAATATAAGAAGTTACAAGTGGAGGAAATATGGAGAATATAAGAAGTTACAAGTGGATGAAATATGGAGAATATAAGAAGTTACAAGTGGAGTAAATATGGAGAATATAAGAAGTTACAAGTGGAGGAAATATGGAGAATATAAGAAGTTACAAGTGGAGTAAATATGGAGAATATAAGAAGTTACAAGTGGAGGAAATATGGAGAATATAAGAAGTTACAAGTCGACGAAATATGGAGAATATAAGACGTTACAAGTGAAGGAAATATAGAGAATATAAGAAGTTATAAGTCGACGAAATATGGAGAATATAAGTTACAAGTCGACGAAATATGAAGAATATAAGAAGTTATAAGTCGACGAAATATGGAGAATATAAGAAGTTACAAGTCGAGGAAATATGGAGAATATAAGAAGTTACACGTCGAGGAAATATGGAGAATATAAGAAGTTACAAGTGGATGAAATATGGAGAATATAACAAGTGGAGGAAATATGGAGAATATAAGTTACAAGTGGAGGAAATATGGAGAATATAAGAAGTTACAAGTCGAGGAAATATGGAGAATATAAGAAGATACAAGTGGAGGAAATATGGAGAATATAAGAAGTTACAAGTCGAGGAAATATGGAGAATATAAGATACAAGTGGAGGAAATATGGAGAATATAAGAAGTTACAAGTCGAGGAAATATGGAGAATATAAGATACAAGTGGAGGAAATATGGAGAATATAAGAAGTTACAAGTCGAGGAAATATGGAGAATATAAGAAGTTACAAGTCGACGAAATATGGAGAATATAAGACGTTACAAGTGAAGGAAATATAGAGAATATAAGAAGTTATAAGTCGACGAAATATGGAGAATATAAGTTACAAGTCGACGAAATGTGGAGTATATAAGAAGTTATAAGTCGACGAAATATAGAGAATATAAAAGTTACAAGTCGAGGAAATATGGACAATATAAGAAGTTACAAGTCGACGAAATATGGAGAATATAAGAAGTTACAAGTGAAGGAAATATGGAGACTATAAGAAGTTACAAGTCGAGGAAATATGGAGAATATAAGAAGTTACAAGTCGACGAAATATGGAGAATGTAAGAAGTTACAAGTCGAGGAAGTATGGAAATGTTACGTCATTGTGTTTTTTAGAAATGCGCGTAAACTATTTTTTCTACGACAGTGCGTTAAGTTGCATTTTACCCACTGTTATCAGCGGCTAAAGTGGATATTGAAAACACTTTTATTGTTGGTCAACTGTCCGAAGACAGATCTGAACCTCACAAGTGATACCCAAGAAGGCACCACTTATGAGGCAACCAGGCCAGGAGATAATGGGGTAGGTTGGCCGGTTCCTTTCCCCTTCCATTACACACATCGCCGACTAGCTACATATTACACTAGTCAGACTTCAGATGTATACAAACAATTGTTCTTCCTCTGACACATATCGTCAAGTGAGATATACTGCCTGATAATAGATGTAGCCTACATATCAGCCAGAATCTCAACCAGAGGTTTTACAAGTAAGTAGTCACTTTAGGCACTGCTATTCATTTTACGCACAGCCAAAGAAAATGTAACGTTCAGTGTACAAACTTCATTCAGTAAGAAATTAATGCTTTATCTCGATCTTCAATTACTTGAATATTTTTTATTTTATTTATTTATTTAAGTTGGTTATTTAACGACGCTGTATCAACTACTAGGTTATTTAGCGTCGATGAGATTGGGGATAGCGAGATGGTATTTGGCGAAATGAGGCGAGGATTCGCCATAGATTACCTGGCATTCACCTTACGGTTGGGGAAAACCTCGGAAAAAACCCAACCAAGTAATCATCCCAAGCGGGAATCGAACCCGCGCCCGAGCGCAACTTCAGACCGGCAGGCAAGCGCCTTAACCGTCTGAGCCACGCCGGTGGCTGCTTAAATATTACACGTAACACAAATAAGTGAGAAATTTAACATCCATATGTACATTTTAGTCATTATTCTGAAGTTACACTACATGTAGTACTCATTGTAAGAAGGTTTATCACTCAATTGTTCCTAACAGCTCGTTCATTATATGGCCGGTTTAGACGGCCATGAAATCGTGTACATGAATAAAACAGGCTGCCAGTCCATGGATACTTACTTCTTAATGGTTCTGAGTTTAGACGGCCATGACACTGTGATCTTATAAGTATAGCGTTATCTTTATCAAGAGCATATTCATCATAATCACAAACTGTGAATTTCGTTTTAAAAGAGAACTAAAATAAAATCATTAACGTGTATGCTATATGTTTTACAAATTAAATAAAAACAGCTTGACATGTACTGACAGAATTAAATGCTGGAGCTATTGAATAAAAATAATAGTAGGCCTACGCTTATAACTTATGCCGTAAAACTTTAGAATAGTAAGTAGGCTTATATATAGTATTACCTTCCCAAAAAAAATGACAACTATATGAAGACAACAGTGCTAAAAACACGATTATATAATATTTAGAGCATACTCGTAAAGGTTATGTTACAAATAACACGCAGAAAACAATGGAAAAACTATCTTAATGCGCATGCGTCATCTATGATTAGAGATTGGTTTGCACTTGATTCGCAAATCAATTCGGACTGTCAGGAATCGATTTGTGATAGTTTGACATGCTGTACGAACGCGTGACTATTAGTCAGAAACAGTCAGAGTTTGAAATTTGCGATGTGCAAACAGCAAAATCCATATGCGCATGATCGGAACTGTTCAAATCACTTTCAGCGTATTCCGAATCTCACCGGTCCGGTGGCATCAGTGACGTCACGTTGCAAGCGAAATAAGGAACAAAACTGCTGGAAGGATCGATGGCTGTCATGGCGACTGTACAAGTTGTTGTCTGTGCTACGCTAGCAAAATTTTGCGAAATTTCCGTACTGCCATCTCGTTCAAAGAAAAGACAGCATGAACAATTTATTTCTTGAACCGGTAGTAATAACTGGTCCGTTGAAATGTTCGCTCATAAGCCATTAACATATTGTTTTTACGTTGTGCTCATTACAAACAATACAGCAGAACACACCGCCATGACACAACAGTGCACGATGTCATTCGTCTGCTAATTCCCGCCCTATACGAGAACCAATCAGATTCACTGATGGCGGCTGATGGAGACTGCCACCACCTCTGCAAGTTGATGGCACCGGTGCGACACAGGTGGAGCATCAATGACGTCATTGGTGGAATTCTGAACACCGTGATGCCATCGGATTGCTCACCGGTGAGATTCGGAATACGCTCTTTGGAACTGCTGCGGGAACAAACCCATAGAAAACATTTGAAGGATCTGCCACATTACATTTCTTGAAAAGTACACTAAACAGTTGATGGCACTGCCCCATTAGTTTCGTACACAAAACAGTTGAAGACACTGTCATACTAGTTACCACGGGAGGTACACAAATCTGTTAAATGAAATGTCATACCAGTTGACATAGAAGGTATACAAAACAGTTGCAAGCACTGTCAAACTAGTTGCCATGGAAATGTACACAAAACAGATGAAGGCACTTCCACACTAGTTTCACGGGGAGGCACAATTCAAGACACCGTAGTTGCACGGAGAAACAGAAATAGTTGAAGGTACTAGCTGCCATCGCAGGCATAGCAAACAGTTGAAGTCTACAAAACCCGTTTCTGAGGGACGCAGAATCAAATATTAAAGACTGTAGCACAATTGTTGGTATGGGAGTCTGACAGATCAGTTCACACTAATACATGGAAGCAGGTGTAACAATTAAACACATCGCCAGCCATATTCGTCGTGAAGGGAGACTAACAGGAAGCCTTGTGGCGTTGTTGCGCTGAGGTGGGTGACGTCTGGACGTGGTGCTGTTGGGTGTTGTAACTTGCTGACGTCATCGCGGCTTCTGGAAGCCAAGCAGCTCACTTCTCGGCTGGTCAATATAGACTACCGTGCTATACGCATCGTCTGATTTGAGCAGGCTGAACGGTTTCTGGAAGTTGGTCTGCTTCATGAGGCAGGCGATGTCTAGCGTTGGTTGGAGTAGTCAAGGCAAAAGGGTGTAACTAGATGATATGAAAGTGAAGTCAAATGAAATCAGAAAGACAGAACAGGTCCAAGGTCTTGAAGGAAGCCTCCGCGTTCTCAAAGCTTTCTTAATTTTCACAGTTTTCTAATAAATGGCACGGCCAAACTACCAATGTCATTAAATGTTAAGCACCCGACAGGTGCAATGAAGCATGTCGTATTACAATGGAATCTGTAGGTCACAAACTTCAAGTATAGAAGAAACTACGGAAGGAGGAGAAACGTTACTTGTCACACAAATAAGTGTAGAGTACTGTACTCCAACCACGAGAAAGTCTCAGGGGAATGAGACGCAGCGGGGTAATCCTGTGAATGAATGTTGATGTTATAAGATGTCATAAGGTCACACACGTGGGTACTCGTATCTCTATTGGCTAACTCTCAAAACACAAACCATAACATTGATACACACATATTTATACTACCCTAGTTACAAAATTAGATCACTGTTAATCTCCTGGTATTTTAATCTCTCCATAAAGGAAATAACATATGCAGGAGAGCGCATGGTTTTTAAACTGACGTTATAAAGGTAATATTATCTATCTACTTCGCTCCAATAGATGACGCAATACTAAGCACATTCTTTTCACGGTTAATGTCTGGTTGGAGAACAGTATACATGTATTGTCGGACCATCGGATCTGTGTCCCCGTAAGATATGCGAACTGAACCCTAATTCCTTCTCAGTTTCGGTAATTCATTTCTCTCCCTGCATTCCTATCTTTCTATTTTCTATCTCTCTCCCTTTCTCTCCCTCACTATTCATAATTTTGGCCTTCTTCAGTTTATTTGCACTTGCAGTCCAGTGTTGTCAACTCAACATGAATACTGTAGCACGGAGTAGCGAAAGAAATATTTTTAAGCAAGTACGTAATAGCATTTTGCGATGAAGAGAAACAAACAGGTCAATATCTGTTTCCTATAAATCAGGCAACGAAAAGAGCAGCTGCGATCACAGGTGAGGCTTATTTTATTTCAATTGATTACGTATTAAAATTACTTATTTAACTAATACTAATAATACAACATTTTATGTAATTTATATAGACAGGTCAGAACTCCTAATAAAGAAAATCAGGAGAGAGGGAGTCTGTGTAGGAGGTGAAAAGCTAGAATCACCAGGGAAGAACAGACCAAGGGAACTTTGAATTCTTGTAGATGATATGAACCGATGTATTTTAAGAAGAAAGATACAAGAATTTTATAACGTGCAGAAAGAAGTTCCAACATTGAAGAAATTACTGAAGCTTGCGAGAGAAGCAATAATTTCCAAGGTTGGAGAGAAAAACTACGGAAAGTGATTCGAGACATGGGATTTAGGTTTTAAAAATGTAGAAATACGAGATTTATTTTGATTGAAAGAAATCATATTGTAGCATGGAGGACCAGTTATTTATGATACCGTTTCACGGAAATTTGGCAACATCCCTATTCGGCAAGGTTTGTGGCCTGCTATTTAACGTGGTGGGAGGAAAACGGATGGAATGGAGTGAGTACAGATGTTAACTTTTCCAAGAACGACGACAGCGCTGAAGGGGCACAGATCCGATGGTGCGACAATAGAAGAGCAGGACAGGTATACGTTAACAACATTCTTCTCTCTGATTACGTGAGCGCGTGAGGCAGGTCTAATGGATTATCAGCAAGTCTGTCCTCGAACTAAAGAACCCAATCAAAGCATTGTAGGCTACTATTTACAATTCCTCACATGCTCTCTCAAATATTGTATAGGATTGTAGAGCTTTCGTTCCTTAGTTACCATAGCAACCGGGTGCAAGGAGAATTAAAATCGAGAGTGAACTCGGTACAAGAAACTCACACTTTGCGAAACTACCTGGATTAACGTGGAATAGTCCACACCTGTGGAGTAACGGTCAGCGCGTCTGGCCGCGAAACCAGGTGGCCCGGGATCGATTTCCGGTCGGGGCAAGTTATCTGGTTGAGGTTTTTTTCCGGGGTTTTCCCTCAATCCAATATGAGCAAATGCTGTGTAACTTTCGGTGCTGGACCCCGGACTCATTTCACCGGCATTATCACCTTCATCTCATTCAGACGCTAAATAACCAAAGCTGTTGATAAAGCGTCGTAAAATAACCTACTAAAACATTAACCTGGAATGAATCTTAAATCGCCAATCGGCAAATTATGCTTTTTCTTAAGACATAGGCCTACATAATACTGATGATGATGATGATGATGATGATGATGATGATGATGATGATGATGATGATACATTCTGAAATCATGTCGTTGTAAACTTGAAGGACATTTTATAAATTTTCCCGAAAGAACGTGCCCCGATTGTTGCTCTGATAATCGCATTTTGTGTTTAGAGAGAACTGTAGTATGATTCAGTAATTTTTAAACCATTCCACCAAGTAAAAAAAAAAAAAAACTCGTGATTATATTTAACGCAATCTCATTTCTTTTGAAGTTTTAATAACGTTAAAATGTTCCAGAGAGAAGAGAATTCATCGCACAGGACAAAGCAGAGAGTAGATTGCGTCGTCCTCATAGATTACTTCCATGAAATAAATTCCATTTGCGTCTAAAAACCAGTTAGACACGTCTGTGCTGCACTTAGCAACGTCTTTCTCTTGTCTTTGTAATTATTCTACGCCGCAGCGAAGTCCATTTCCGAACCATCAACAGCCGTATTACGTGTTGCATAACGAGCAGGGGCAATCGAAATCGATTCCAGTGCGTTATGTTCACGTCTGACTGCTTTAATGGGGATTTGTCAGGCGGGTTGCGTGCTGCTGACGTCACGGGACGATGTTTCTGACACAAAGTGCAGTGTATCTTCTTTCATACGAAGGGTTGGGATAGAAGGTTTTATTAAAAAAAGAGCAACACTTGACATGTTCTTTTGTTCAAGAGGAGACTGAAGCAACAAAAGAAGGTCGAGCGTAATTCTGCTGTCACTCACCCCACAACCCCTCAAGTTAATTCTTCATTATTGTCATGTTAGAGGGAATCCTTAGCAACAATTTTTGGCTTCCATGCCACCATATTGCATATTGTGTTGTCTACAGCGTCAAACGCATAAGCTGAGAGGACAGCCACAATTCGGTCAAATTCGCCTACAGTCTACCAGAGGTTAGCAAAATTTCTAATCTCTAATTTCGCTGGCATCAAGGTCTGTGTTCATGCACGTACTGAGACTGAGTGTTCGCCTATGCCTGAAGGTCCTTGTGTTAAAATCCGGCACAGGATTTTCAGGAGCAATAGACTGTAACAACTTTTTCATGAAATTCTCCGGAACTCGGGCCTCCACTGTGTTAAAAATATTCAATATTTTTAGAGGTGGTAGTATTCGTCAAAACAAGAAAACAAATATGTTCCAAGATATCAGAACTTGTTCACCAAGATCCATTAGAAAACGCTCAGTATTCTGAGAGACGATAGTGTTCATCAAAAAAGAAAATATTGCAATAATAATGAACCCCAAAATTAAATTTTGTACGAAAGAAAGACTGTTGAAATTGGTATTGTAAGAACAGCATATCTGTGGCCGGAAGGAAAAAGGTCTTAAGTAAAAATTTTTATACTTTTTTGGAGAGCAGTAGAAAGATTGAAATTGGTATCAATTATAGAGTTCTTTTAATTATGAGGTATTTCCTGGATATTATTTGTTTATATTTCTTCTAAAATAAGTAATGTTGCTCATTTAACAATTTTCTTGATTATTTCCAAAAATAGTCGCACGTAAGCCCTTTTAAGACTAGAACACAAACTGAGAAGAAGGGACTATTTGAACATAAGACCTTTTTCATGTCAAAATAAATGAGAAATGTAAATTATTAGGAATGCAAAATGGGTCTGAAACAATATAGGACTGTTTACCCCGGTGCTTAAAGCTTTAAAAGGGAAGGGCTTCAGTATGTGATAAAATAGCTAAAATACAAGTTAGACCTTTTTAATAGGGAAGCGTGGAAAGTAAACATGTGATGTTTGTAAGGAATAAAGTATTAAATATTCTTAAGTCCTTTATTCTGTGTGTGCTCGATTCAAAAAGTACTTAGGACATTTGGTAAAGCTCTATAAATCCAGTCAGGAGTCTTATTTGACTTTAGCCGTTTTACCAGATTGTAGAGAATTGTTTCCGCTTTCAGAATATATAAAAATCTGATTTTCACAAAAAAAAAAATGACTTAAGACCTTTTTCCTCCCGGCCACAGATATCATATTGGTATACTATTTACTGTCGACACCAAATGACTGCATACCTTGTTTACTGCATTTCCAGTATGATACTGAATATCTAATCTCCTTCCTAAGAAATTTGAGGTGCAAGTGGTAGCCAGCATTTGACTTGGTTGGACTCGATAATGTGGAATCATTTTCCAAGGTTTCGGTTAGTCTTTTAAATCCCGTAATTCACTCTGTATTTCTGTGATTCCAAGGCAAAAGACAATATGTCAATTTTTGGCGAAAATGAGATTTAGAGATATGTTCTGCACCGTGATGGTATCTTTACTGTGGCAGAAGATGACATGCATACTTACTTATTTACTTACTTATTGGCTGTTAAGGAACCCGGAGGTTCATTGCCGCCCTCACATAAGCCTGCCATTGGTCCATATCCTGAGCAAGATTAATCCATTCTCTATCATCATATCCCATCTCCCTCAAATCCATTTTAATATTGTCTTCCCATCTACGTCTCGAGCTCCCCAAAGGTCCTTTTCCCTCCGGCCTCCCAACTAACACTCTATATGCATTTCTGGATTCGCCCATACGTGCTACATGCCCTGCCCATCTCAAATGTCTGGATTTAATGCTCCTAATTATGTCAGGTGAAGAATACAATGCGTGCAGCTCTTAGCCCCAAATGTTTTCCTAAGCACCTTATTCTCAAACACCCTTAACCTATGTTCCTCTCTCAAAGTGAAAGTCCAAGTTTCACAACCATAAAGAACAACCGGTAATATAACTGTTTTATATATTCTAACTTTCACATTTTTTGACAGGAGACTGGATGATAAAAGCTTCTCAACCGAATAATAACAGGCATTTCCCATATTTATTCTGTGTTTAATTTCCTCCCGAGGATCTTTTATATTTGTTACCGTTGCCCCAAGATATTCGAACTTCTCCACCTCTTCAAAAGATAAATTTCCAATTTTTATATTTCCATTTCCTACAATATTCTCGTCACGAGACATAATCATATACTTTGTCTTTTCGGGATTTACTTCCAAACCTATCTCTTTACTTGCTTTCAGTAAAATTCCCGTGTTTTCCCTAAACGTTTGTGGATTTTCTCCTAACATAATCACGTCATCCGCATAGACAAGCAGCTGATGTAACCCGTTCAATTCCAAACCCTCTCTGTTATCCTGAACTTTCCTAATGGCATACTCTAGAGCAATGCTAAAAAGTAAAGGTGATAGTGCATCTCCTTGCTTTAGCCCACAGTGAATTGGAAACGCAGATGACATGCGTACTTCTATTATTTTTCTCTCTAACCCGTGGCTATGAAACATCATTCCTATGACTTATATGGTCGTTCAAACTTTACGTGCTTGCTTGTAAATAACTGCAAGAAATGTGACATCACATTTTACCTTGGAGTCACAGATTCGCTACTTCAGAGACAAGTTACAATACAAACATTGACCACCTCTATGGTGTAGGGGTCAGCATGCTGGTCTGTTATGCAGAGGGCCTGGGTTCGATTCCCGGTCGGGTTGAATTTCCTGGTTGAGGTTTTTTCAGGTTTTCCCCTCAACCGTAAGGCATATGCCAGGAAATTCGGCCACAGCATCCCTGAATATCACCGGCCTCATTCATCGCCGAAATTATATTCATAGCAAATCAGTAATTCATATACAGTCGCCATCTAGTTCACAACAATAGAACCAGTCTCAACAATAGTACACAGGCCTTCGGATTTCACACAGAAGATTAACTCGGGATATGACCAGACATGTTAGAAGCGAGTATAAATAACAGCGAGGAAAGAAAAATACAAACATTATTATTTGAACTTTTCGCCTCAAATTTATGGAGCACACGTAGGCTTGGATTAGAAGCACTCTGCCTTCATAAGATAACGGCCACCAGATTTAAACTCCTTATAAATGCTTGTAATTCCACAGAAGTACTTAAGCCTATAATGTTCCAATTGGCAGTAATGTTGTTAATTTAAGTACATATTGAGAATTTCATTAAGAGATTAATATTTTGGTACAATTAATAATGTTATTTTTGGAATGCAGATTTTAGTAAATTGTAGTAAATCATTTATTATACATTGTGGGATTAATATAAGATGTACTGAAGCCGAAAAATTTAAGAATGGACTCCGATATCTTAACCCTTTGAAGCACAAATTAATTTTTTATGTTTTTCTTATCATGGATCATAACAAAGCTTCGATCAATTTTTTTCAACATTTTAACTCTGCACACAATTTCAAAACACAGATGGCACCTCTTTGTATATTCAAGATGTGGTTCCTTGGTGGAATATCTGTGCCATAAAATTTAGAAAGAAAGAAACAGGTGGTTCTTCTGAATAACCACTATGCTGCGAAGGGTTAAATTTTGAGTTCATGAAGAATGTTTTCACATGTACTGCAGACACTTCAAGTTTTTATTCCAGTAGATAGTAGATGATTTAAATTTTTGTCTGTGTAAATAAAATACAAACAGGGATGTCACCGGCAACTTTCTCACACGCATTCGTGTCCTTTCTCGGGAGGCACGGCCTCCGAAGGATATTCTCTACTAGATCCCTCTACCGGTAGCCTACACACATGTAAACCCTAACTCATCTAGTTTCCGGACAATACAAAGACGAGCGTAGTGAAAAGTATTTTCCTTCGCATTTAACGAAGGATATTTGGTCGTGCATGTATTAGCATCTCGAGCTTCATTCGTACTTTGCAAGCTCGCGTGACGCCGGACTCCTTCCCCTCCGGCTTCGACTAAAGGTTAGATCAGAGAACAAGAAGTCCCGTTTTAAAACTGTGCTGGATGATATACTTAAGACACGCAACATTTGACTTTCAGTTTGTTGCACAGACATTAATTCTATAGAGTGCCGTGTTAACAACAACGATTTGCGCACCTGGATCCTTCCTGATACGCTCAAATTGTGACGTGAACGGGGAATTGACGGCAATTTTGGTATGGGGCTCTTTTTCCATAAATCGGGTTGTTTTATGTCGAACGCGGGACTGTCGGCTTTATATCCTTCGTGGATTTAATTCGTAATCTTTGGATGAAATGGCTCGCACGGTAACCACTATGCAACAGTTGTACACCAGATGTCAAGCTGCACTGGCCTGGGTTCCAACACCGCTTGCGTGAGTACACGACTGGGTTTCATAGATTGTCCAGTAGCAGCGTCAGAAGTAGTGCTAGCGGCAGTGGTCAAGTAGCAGTAATGGCAGCTGTAGTAACAGGTATTACTAGTAACAGTGATAAGTTATTTTATTTAATGATGTTTTCACGTCCGCAAGTTGTTCAGCTTGTCCGAAAACTGCCGTCGAATTTTGAGTGCAGCCCTGCAGGATTATTCATGTACGTTAAACATGGAGGAGGGAAGCTGCATCTTGTCTCTCCTTCGAAGTAGGATGTGTTATAAGTAGGGAGCGGATTTTTATGTGCTAATAAATTTAAATATATTTATTTTTATGTGCTAAAAAGTACGAAAATATTTGCTAAATATATATATATATATATATATATATATATTTAAATATGACAAAAATACCTTACCTAGCTTGAAAAAAAAAATGTTACTAGGTACTCACCAACCACACTTGAGTGCTAGTAGTTGTCCGAGAATTGCGGTGAACAACAAAGGTCATTTCCAAATTCTCCATCACAAATGCATGCCCATTATCTCTGAACAAGACCTGGTTGGCGAGTTGGTATAGCGCTGGCCTTCTATGCCCAAGGTTGCGGGTTCGATCCCGGGCCAGGTCGATGGCATTTAAGTGTGCTTAAATGCGACAGGCTCATGTCAGTTGATTTACTGGCATGTAAAAGAACTCCTGCGGGACAAAATTCCGGCACATCCGGCGATGCTGATATAACCTCTGCAGTTGCGAGCGTCGTTAAATAAACCGTAATTTAATTTTTTTTTAATCTCTGAACAACGACTTATACTGTGAAAACGATCTTTTCACATCACAGGACGTCAGACGTGCATATTTAAAGAGAGGAATGTCACAAACACAAACACCGTCAATTTCACCTACAGGCACACCCTCCAATACTTGAGCAACTTTACACATTTTTTATATCCACTGTTTTGCCGTGAATGCACACGTGAAGCAGCGGCAATGTGCTTGTTTCCAGACAAATGTTGGGTTACCTGAGAGCTCTGATCTGCACTTACTGATTTACCACATGGTTGGCAAAATAACACCTTTCCGTCGGTAGTAAAAATGTTTTTAAATTCATCTACATATTGCTGTAGACGCGATCTTAAACTCGATTTGATTTTAGGCATCTCTTAACGTCTTAACGTAAAAACATGTTTCTAGCTACTGACTGACAATGTCGGAGAAAAGCTTCCTATAGCGACGCCACCACGTCTACACTACGTAGCTTATGCTTATGGTCCGATAACAGGGAATCACAACAAGATGTATTTCCTCACTTCATAGGCATGAACGAGAGGCGAAAGATTTGTTTAAATTAAATAATGTTCATACCCGAGCTCTTATCCGTTGTGTTTCACAAACAAAGCGTGGAATGAAATCATCTTCAGCAACAATAATCATTCCTAATTATGTGTTGCAAGATCTCTCCTCCTTGTCCATGTTAATTTATTCTCTAATAATAACACTGATATGCTGCCTAGCAGTTCTCAGAACTTGAGGCGATACTATTACAAAAATGGATCACGGATACACCACACAGCGCTTAGAAACACGAAGCAACCAAGAATTCTTAAAAAGATAACGTACTTCTGAGTGACATAATTGATTTAGTTTTAAAATATTTAAAAGTTCTTGTAAAAAAATTATTTAAGTAAAAAAACTCCAAGATTTATGTGCTTATAATAGATTTCCTGGAAATATGTATTTACATAATTTTTTTAAGTGTGAAAATATGTGTTTTTATGTGAAATAAAATTCGGGTTTTGAACTTGAAACTTGACATTCGGAATTTTTAACTTTGTTAATTGTGTTTTATCACACGCAAGAAAAATATGTAATTACATCGGAATCCGCTCCTTAATTATCTGTTCTATAGAATATTACAATTCTTCGCTCTAAGCTATTGCAAGTCTACGGGCCTCGGGTGAAGCTGGCAGGGTGGAAGCTAATTACCCTAACTATCCGTGCCTTATTCACTATCACAGTGTAAAGGTCATAAGTCACAATTACGTCACAGACGTCCAACCGTTCAGTTTATACAGGCCTGTTACTCAATATTTCTGTCTGAAGACTGCAATAAAATAGAATTTCCTTGCAGCTTTTGTGCAATTAAACCGCATTTCCAAAACACGCCTGAAATTTTAAACAAACTTGTTACTACGTCTTTAGAACCGTGGTAAAAGCCATGAGACTGACACAAAGTGAACTAGAAACAAGACATTTAAAAAAATTCATTACAGTTCGCAGCGTGTTTCATTCTAACCTTGCTCTGTCTTGATATATCTTCTTCCGTGTTCAGGAATTCAGTCGCGGGCCACACGTGGTCACTGCTCACTGGTGCGCACCACTCCCATTTCTTCGGCGCTGAAAGCAATAAAGAAAACAATAAGTTTAGCAACACCGTCTGGGCTTGTACGATGCAGTTCTCTGTGTAAGTGAGGGCGCGCTGCTTCTCACGATCGTCCTTAGTTCGTGACACATCACACTGGCTGCATTCTGTGGTTAGTAGAGAAGCTGTGAAGGGATGGAATTGGAAGGGGTGCAACAGTGTGCAGGCCTGCAGGCATGGTCTGCTCTCACTAGATGACAATACTGGGTCTTACCGGCATCATGATAACAATAATAATAATAATAATAATAATAATAATAATAATAATAATAATAATAATAATAATAATAATAGTATTTCTTATACACATTTTTCCAAAAACGTTTCCGGATTTTAAATATCACGAATTCTTAACGATAGGGCAGAGTGGTCCAGCAGGAATTTACGAAATCGCCAATTTTTACACTACAAAACCTAAACATCTCATCACATAGAAATTCACCACCGGTAAAAATATATTCTCAATTGAAAGAATTATGTAAAATATGCGATTTAGATTTCAACATTTGTTATATAAATATTTTCTTAATGAAGTATCGAAAATAATGATTTAAAACAACACTGCTGTAGATAAATATAATATATGACACTATTTCATTTTATTTCTACATTTATAATTTATCTTGTATTTATATCTCTATCTGTCTATAATATCTAAATCTGTCTCTTTCTTCATACTTTCTCATTTATTATTTTCATGACGTAAGCGACTATAATTGTATATTCTAAATGTGGCTTTGCACTGTTTTAGTAAATAGTAAATCAGTGTTTGTGATGTCTGTGCTTGGCTCTTTTTGATTTGTTTTTATTTGGTGTTTTTCATTTATATCTGTATCTGTGTCTTTTACTTAGGTGGTATCTATTTGTTTTTTTTTTCTTCTCTTTTCCATTTTTAATTTGTAATTACACTTGTATCTGTTTTACCTCTTTTTTCGTGTTGTATGCAATTCTATGTTTTTTTATCTGTACTGTCTATTGTAATTGGGGCTTTGCCCTGTTATGGACATAAATAGGTAAATAAATAAATAAATAAATAAATAAATAAATAAATAAATAAATAAATAAATAAACGAATGAATAAATGAATAAATAAGTAAATAAATAAGTAAATAAATAAACAAAACATTAATAAATACATAAATGAATAAATAAATAAATAAATACACAAATAAATAAATAAATAAATACATAAATAAATAAATACATAAGTAAATAAATAAATAAATACATAAATATATATATAAATGAATGAATGAATGAATAAATAAATAAATGAATAAGTACATACATAAATGAATGAATGAATGAATGAATGAATAAATAAATTAATGAATGCATAAATGAATAAATGAATGAATGAATAAACGAGTGAATAAATAAATGAATAAATGAATGAATAAATAAGTGAACAAATAAATGAATAAATAAATAAATAAGTTAACAAATAAATGAATAAATAAATAAATGAATGAATAAATAACTGAACAAATAAATGAATAAATAATATAAATAAATAAATAAGTTAACAAATAAATGAATAAATAAATAAATGAATGAATAAATAAGTGAACAAATAAATGAATAAATAAATAAATAAGCAAATAAAAATACATAAATAAATAAATAAGTACATAAATAAATAAATACATAAATAAATATATATATATATATATATATATAAATAAATGAATGAATGAATGAATAAATAAATAAATGAATGAATAAATAAGTCATACATAAATGAATGAATGAATAAATAAATGAATGAATGCATAAATGAATAAATGAATGAATAAATAAATGAGTGAATAAATAAATGAGTAAATGAATGAATAAATAAGTGAACAAATAAATGAATAAATAAATAAATGAATGAATAAATAAGTGAACAAATAAATGAATAAATAAATAAGTAAATAAGCAAATAAAAATACATAAATAAATAAGTACATAAATAAATACATAAATAAATAAATACATAAATATATACATAAATAAATACATAAATAAATAAACACATAAATAAATAAATACATAAATGAATAAATAAATAAATAAATACACAAATAAATAAATACATAAATAAATGAATACATAAATAAATAAATACATAAATAAATAAATAAATAAATAATTAAATAAATAAAACGTTTATAATTAATGTATTAATGTTTTAAAACCTCTTAAACCTCAAACCTGTCTTAAAACTCATATTATGCATTTTCTGTAATGTCTCACGGTATTTGAATATGAGGGAATAAGAGTGTTATTTGAAAAGTTCTCATTCTTAAAAAAAGGCAATACAAATACTGAGAGGCTGTCATTACGGTGCACATTTTAGACCCTTATTCATCAGAGAAAAAGTTCTGAGTGTTTTAAATCTATACACATTAAACTATTTATTAGAAAAACCTCTACAATTCACTATGTTAGTGGATGTGAACTTCACAGTTACAACTCGAGATATATTTATTATTTTTCTCAATCAAATATTAAACAGAGCAAATCAAAGAATTGCCTACTTAGCTCGGTTGCAATTGTTGTGTTCAAACAGACACATGTTGTAAATTTTAATAGACGCTGGCAAATAGGAAACCCGCCTATGATATCCAGGAATTTCTCAGCTCTTCTGCAGACCTACGTATTTTCCAGTAGTGCATACTGTTTATGTTATTTTAGTTTCTTTATTGCTTTGTTTTATTATAGTACAGTATGACTCTCAATGATCATGACAGTAAGCACAATACATGGAATGCGAGTTTCCCTGCACCCGGGCCTATCATGGAAAATGGACATTATAGCACTTGGACTAAAGCTACGCAGTGACGGGGAAATTAAATAGCGTGATGAGCTGCGAGCTGTCGTAAGCCACTCTGGTCCGCAGCCCCGTATTAATATTCTGATAAAATCTTGCCTTGAGTAAAGTAAACTCGTGATCTGACAACTTGGTGGTTGCCATGGCGACGCGGATTATGAGGCGCGAGCGGTGCGTCATGCGTAAAATGAGGAAAAATTCCCCACAGCGAGGGACGGGGTTCAACGCCCTGCGACACTTACGCAACGAGGGGTTCTGGTTCGGGCCTAGAGATCTCATCAGCTGTAACTCAGTTGGACGGAAACACGTTGCTCATTCTTGTTGCATGATTTGGTAGTGACAATTATGTAGTACAGTACAGGGCGAGAATATGAGAGGCGTCTGTGAAATAGGACGCATCTGTTCAAAACGTAACGAATTTTTGTAACGAGAGCCTTTTTGAAAACAGTACACATTCACATAAAGATATAAAAATTGCAACGCAGTCTCTTTTTCAAATAATAATTTATCAGAAAGAAACATACAAATTGTAATGAAGGTTCTTTCTCAAATAGGAATTACACATAAAAACGTGGCATTTTTTTTTAAATTAAGATCCTTTCTCAAATAGGAATTAAATATAAAAACGTGGGTTTTTTTTAAAGTGAAGATCCTTTCTCAAATAGGAATTAAATATAAAAATGTGGGTTTTTTTTTTAAGTGAAGATCCTTTCTCAAATAGCAATTAAATGTAAAAACGTGGGTTTTTTTTAAATGAAGATCCTTTCTCAAATAGGAATTAAATATAAAAACGTGGTTTTTTTTTAAGTGAAGATCCTTTCTCAAATAGGAATTAAATATAAAAACGTGGGTTTTTTTTAAGTGAAGATCCTTTCTCAAATAGGAATTAAATATAAAAACGTGGGTTCTTTTTAAATGAAGATCCTTTCTCAAATAGGAATTAAATATAAAAACGTGGGTTTTTTTTTTAAATGAAGATCCTTTCTCAAATAGGAATTAAATATAAAAACGTGGGGTTTTTTTTAAATGAAGATTCTTTCTCAAATAGGAATTAAATATAAAAACGTGGGTTTTTTTAAATAAAGATCCTTTCTCAAATAGGAATTAAATATAAAAACGTGGGTTTTTTTTAAATGAAGATCCTTTCTCAAATAGGAATTAAATATAAAAACGTGGTTTTTTTTTTAATGAAGATCCATTCTCAAATAGGAATTAAATATAAAAACGTGGTTTTTTTTTAAGTGAAGATTCTTTCTCAAATAGGAATTAAATATAAAAACGTGGGTTTTTTTTAAATGAAGATCCTTTCTCAAATATGAATTAAATATAAAAACGTGGTTTTTTTTAAGTGAAGATTCTTTCTCAAATAGGAATTAAATATAAAAACGTAGGTTTTTTTAAATGAAGATCCTTTCTCAAATATGAATTAAATATAAAAACGTGGGTTTTTTTAAATGACGATCCTTTCTCAAATAGGAATTAAATATAAAAACGAGTTTTTTTTAAGTGAAGATCCTTTCTCAAATAGGAATTAAATATAAAAACGTGGGTTTTTAAAATGAAGATCCTTTCTCAAATAGGAATTAAATATAAAAACGTGTTTTTTTTAAGTGAAGATCCTTTCTCAAATAGGAATTAAATATAAAAACGTGGTTTTTTTTAAATGAAGATCCTTTCTCAAATAGGAATTAAATATAAAAACGTGCTTTTTTTTAAAATGAAGATCCTTTCTCAAATAGGAATTAAATATAAAAACGTGGTTTTTTTAAATGAAGATATTTCTCAAATAGGAATTAAATATAAAAACGTGGTTTTTTTAAGTGAAGATCCTTTCTCAAATAGGAATTAAATATAAAAACGTGGTTTTTTTTAAATGAAGATCCTTTCTCAAATAGGAATTAAATATAAAAACGTGGGTTTTTTTTAAAATGAAGATCCCTTCTCAAATAGGAATTAAACATAAAAACGTGGGGTTTTTTTTTAAATGAAGATTCTTTCTCAAATAGGAATTAAATATAAAAACGTGGGTTTTTTTTTAAAATGAAGATCCCTTCTCAAATAGGAATTAAATATAAAAACGTGGGTGTTTTTAAAATGAAGATCCCTTCTCAAATAGGAATTAAACATAAAAACGTGGGTTTTTTTTTAAAATGAAGATTCTTTCTCAAATAGGAATTAAATATAAAAACTTGGGTTTTTTTAAAATGAAGATCCCGTCTCAAATAGGAATTAAATATAAAAACGTGGGTTTTGTTTAAAATGAAGATCCCTTCTCAAATAGGAATTAAATATAAAAACTTGGGTTTTTTTAAACGAAGATCCCGTCTCAAATAGGAATTAAATATAAAAACGTGGGTTTTGTTTAAAATGAAGATCCCTTCTCAAATAGGAATTAAATATAAAAACGTGGGTTTTGTTTAAGTGAAGATCCTTTCTCAAATAGGAATGAACGAACATCGCAATGAACTACAATGTTTGCAAGTGAGGTACAAGACGAAACTACATTATGTCTCTGCGTGCAGCTCATTAAAAAATTCTTGAAGTAAAGAGAAAAACACCTGAATCTAGACTACCAGCTACACACAGTTGTCAGAGAAGTTGCCGCTCTAGGAAATAGCAGTAAAAAGGTAAAGGTAAAGGTATCCCCGTAGCATGCCATGAAGGCACTTGGGGGGCATGGAGGTAGAGCCCCATGCTTTCCATGACCTCGGCACTAGAATGAGGTGGTGTGGTCGGCACCACGCTCTGACCGCCTTTTACCCCCGGGAAAGACCCGGTACTCAATTTTATAGAAGGCTGAGTGAACCTTGGGGCCGTTCTGAAAGTTTGGCAACGAGAAAAAATCCTGTCACCACCTGGGATCGAACCCCGGACCTTCCAGTCCGTAGCCAGCTGCTCTACCAACTGAGCTACCCGGCCGCCAGGAAATAGCAGTAGACGTGAAAATAAGAATCCGAAGGAAAGAAACGGAGGAAAGTAACATGAAGAGAAATGAAACGAGAGATGTGGGCAACAAGGAGAGAGAAGAGAATTATATAATAAGGAAAAGGAGACGAAATGGGAAATAATGAAGAGGGGGGAATGGAGAAATATAATTACAAAAAAAAAAAAAGAATAGCGAACAAAAATAAAAGAAAAATAAGCAAAACTATTACTGAGGAAAAAGACAACACTGCTTCACTTTGTATTGAAGCCGATCAAGCAGGTGTGGCGTGGCTGCCGCAAGTGACCGGGTTTCGAGCCTCGGCCCACCTGACATTTTTGCTGAAAAATCCGCAGTAACACTTCTGGAGAACAAGGTCGCAGTTGGAGTGTTTCTCCCGGTACTCCCGTTCCCCCACGGTCTGCATTAGCGTCATTCCCGTCCGATTTTCATTCCAAAGCATTCTCTGACCGTCGGCGGGTGATCCAGGTTGCCTAGGGACAAACAGGGACGCCTTCGTTGCATAGCAAGGTCCGCACATACCACGAGAGAGAGGCTGAAGTAAGTCCACATTCTTTTGAGCAGGAGGTCTTCAAGAAAAGCAGCAGCAGTAGTAGTATTAGTAGTATTAGTAGTAGTAGTATTAGTAGTAGTAGTGCAGTAATAGAAGTTGTACTAGTTCCTTGTTAATACATCAGTACTGCACTATTTCAGCTGAAATTATGCCGCGGAAAATGTTCAGTTCTGAACACCTCTTTGTAACGGCTGGCTCTTCTTGGGATCGCTGAATTGCTCACGTTACAAATTATCTACCTACAAAAACGGGAAATATGAAGTGTTAATCTTTTGTAACCGATGAAGAAACAAGCTACGAAACAAAAGAGACACGTAATGCGGTCTTTCACTTCAATGCAAAGTCTCGCTGTAAAGGAAAGCTCTCTGTAAAATCGTAGCTTGAACACGGCTCTCGCTAGTATCTTGTTTCTTGGTCGCTATGACACACGAAATATGTATGAAGGAGTTTTCGTTTCAAAAGAGGAACGATATCGTTTTTCACTTTTTTCTCTTCTTTTTTCTTGTTTAGCCCCTTATACATAAAACAGAAACTGGAGTCAACTATGAACAAATATTTACATGGGGGATGGAGAGAGAAGAGGAAAATATCAAAGGCAGAAAACCATAGAGGCGTAAACGGCATTTAAATCGAAGCGGATGCTAAGCCCGTGTCAGCTGCATGAACGGCTGAGTTGTGAATTTTACTGTCCTTAATACAAGAAGTGCTGTCTCATGTTTTGATCTATGAAGCACAAGTTACAACGTGGCGCGGGATGACGATCGTCTCACCTGAGACAACACAGAACTCCAGAACTGGAGTAAGCTACAAGCAGAAATTCTACATTAGCTATGAGTATGACAGAGACTGTGGGCACTGCAGATCAAAGCGTTGTGGTTTGTCAGAGTTGTTTAATAAGAAAATGGAAAGCAAAGTGCGAGGGTTTATTTATTTATTTATTTAGTTACTTATTTATTTATTTATTTGCTTATTTACTTATTTACTTACACATTTACTTACTTATTTATTTACTTATTTATTTACTTAGTTATTTACTTATTTATTTGCTTATTTACTTATTTATATACTTATTTATTTACTTATTTACTTATTTATTTACTTACTTATTTACTTATTTATTTGCTTATTTACTTATTTATTTACTTACTTATTTACTTATTCATTTATTTGATTATTTACTTATTTATTTATTTACTCATTTATTTATTTTTTATTTGCTTATTTACTTATTTCCTTATTTATTTATTTGCTTATTTACTTATTCATTTACTCATTTACTTACGTATTTACTTATTTATTTATTTGCTTATTTACTTATTTATTTACTTATTTACTCACTTATTTACTTATTTATTTACTTACTTATTTACTTATTTATTTACTTATTTATTTATTTACTTACTTATTTACTTACTTATTATTTACTTATTTACTTACTTATTTACTTACTTATTATTAGTTATTTACTTACTTATTATTTACTTATTTATTTACTTACTTTTTTACTTATTTATATTTTATTTATCTATTTATTTATTTATTTCCTAATTTATTTAGTTATTTATGTACTTACTTATTCACTTATTTATTTACTCATTTATTTATTCTTATTTATTTATTTATTTATTTACTTATTTATTTATTCTTATTTATTGATTTTCTTATTTACTTATTTATTTTTTACTTATTTACTTATTTATTTTTTACTTATTTATTTATTTACTTATTTATTTATTTACTTATTTATTTATTTACTTACAGTATATATTTATCTATTTATTTATTTCTTAATTTATTTACTTACTTATTTACTTATTTATTTATTATTATTTATTGATTTACATATTTACTTATTTATTCATTCTTATTTATTGATTTACTTATTTATTTTTTACTTATTTACTTATTTATTTATTTATTCCTTAATTTATTTACTTATTTATTTACTTATTTATTTTCTTATTTATTTTCTTACTTATTTACTTATTTATTTACTTATTTATTTACTTACTTATTTATTCTTATGTATTTATTTATTTATTTATTTATTTATTTATTTATTTATTTTTTGCAGAACACAATTCCACAAACGAATCTTTTCTGAGAA
This sequence comes from Periplaneta americana, assembly GCF_040183065.1. Taxonomy (NCBI): domain Eukaryota; kingdom Metazoa; phylum Arthropoda; class Insecta; order Blattodea; family Blattidae; genus Periplaneta; species Periplaneta americana. The sequence continues at coordinate 2,228,650 of NC_091131.1, read as the reverse complement.
AAAAATATTTCTAAAATACATAATGTGTGCTCCAAGGGTGAAATGTTCGTGTTCGTGTTCACTCTCTGAATCTCGGCAATGGATGCTTTTTTATTTATTTTACGACGTTTTATCAACTGCTATGGTTATCTAGCGTCTGAATGAGATGAAATTGATAATACCTGCGAAATGAGTCCAGGGTCCAACACAGAAATTTACCCAGCATTTCATCTCAATGGTTCGAGGGAAACCTCAACCAGATAATTTGTACCGACCAGAACTTGAACCTGGCCCGCTCGCTTCATGGTCAGACAGGACTAGCTTTGCTGAACTAGCTTCACCCACTCGCCATAGAAAAAACCTTACGATCTCTTCGGCAATGATTATTGTAGGTCACTAATGCATTCAGTTGCTGTGGGGAGGTTACCATAACAACCAAGCAACGTAATATTTTGCAGTCGCTCTTCATTTGATGGATACGTTATGTATTTTGTTTTTTTTTAACCATACCGATGTTGTTGGTAGGCCTTGTAAGTTAAACTTACAACACACATACGGAAAATAAATAAATCAAATCAACTTTTATTTATTTAAGTTACTTAAAAGTTACGAACTATCAGTGTCGCGCATCACTATGTGCTGTGAGGAAATAACTAAATGTCTTATTATACCCGTACTATTTCTAAATTAATTTATTGGAGTGGAGATTTGTAAGAAAACAGGAATTAACGTAGATAAGACGTAACTGTGAAAACCATTTCTGACGACTTCCGGTTGTTGCGCTGAGCGCCACTCGTGGGGTCGTGGCTGAACGCGAAAACATCCATGGAGTAAAATACGTATTGAAGCATTAACCTATACCGGTATGCAATTTATTTACACTCACGTATAATTAATGTATCATCTACGAACATTTTCTCTATGCTATTCATTATATTGATGCATAATTAATGTGTCATCTACCTACTTCTTTGAAAACAAAACTAAACTTTGTAGATTTTATTTTATTACAACATTTTCACAATCGCCGCCGAATAATAACAAATGAATAACACCTATCGACAAATACGAATAATAACAAATGAACAACACCTATCGACAAAATACGAATAATAACAAATGGATAACACCTGTCGACAAATACGAATAATAACAAATGAATAACACCTACCGACAAATACGAATAATAACAAATGAATAACACCTATCGACAAAAACGAATAATAACAAATGAATAACACCTATCGACAAATACGAATAATAACAAATGAATAACACCTATCGACAAATACCAATAACAACAAATGAATAACACCTATCGACAAATACGAATAATAACAAATGAATAACACCTATCGACAAAAACGAATAATAACAAATGAATAACACCTATCGACAAATACCAATAACAACAAATGAATAACACCTATCGACAAATACGAATAATAACAAATGAATAACACCTATCGACAAATGCGAATAATAACAAATGAATAACACCTATCGACAAATACGAATAATAACAAATGAATAACACCTAACGACAAATGCGAATAATAACAAATGAATAACACCTATCGACAAATACGAATAATAACAAATGAATAACACCTATCGACAAATACGAATAATAACAAATGTATAACACCTATCGACAAATACGAATAATAACACATGAATAACACCTAACGACAAATACAAATAATAACAAATGAATAACACCTATCGACAAATACGAATAATAACAAATGTATAACACCTATCGACAAATACGAATAATAACACATGAATAACACCTATCGACAAATACGAATAATAACACATGAATAACACCTATCGACAAATACGAATAATAACACATGAATAACACCTATCGACAAATACGAATAATAACAAATGAACAACACCTATCGACAAATACGAATAATAACAAATGAATAACACCTATCGACAAATACGAATAATAACAAATGAATAACACCTATCGACAAATGCGAATAATAACAAATGAATAACACCTATCGACAAATGCGAATAATAACAAATGAATAACACCTATCGACAAATGCGAATAATAACAAATGAATAACACCTATCGACAAATACGAATAATAACACATGAATAACACCTATCGACAAATACGAATAATAACAAATGAACAACACCTATCGACAAATACGAATAATAACAAATGAATAACACCTAACGACAAATACAAATAATAACAAATGAATAACACCTATCGACAAATGCGAATAATAACAAATGAATAACACCTATCGACAAATACGAATAATAACAAATGAATAACACCTAACGACAAATACGAATAATAACAAATGAATAACACCTATCGACAAATGCGAATAATAACAAATGAATAACACCTATCGACAAATACGAATAATAACAAATGAATAACACCTATCGACAAATACGAATAATAACAAATGGATAACACCTATCGACAAATACGAATAATAACACATGAATAACACCTATCGACAAATACGAATAATAACAAATGAACAACACCTATCGACAAATACGAATAATAACAAATGAATAACACCTAACGACAAATACAAATAATAACAAATGAATAACACCTATCGACAAATGCGAATAATAACAAATGAATAACACCTATCGACAAATACGAATAATAACAAATGAATAACACCTAACGACAAATACGAATAATAACAAATGAATAACACCTATCGACAAATGCGAATAATAACAAATGAATAACACCTATCGACAAATACGAATAATAACAAATGAATAACACCTATCGACAAATACGAATAATAACAAATGGATAACACCTATCGACAAATACGAATAATAACACATGAATAACACCTAACGACAAATACGAATAATAACAAATGAATAACACCTATCGACAAATACGAATAATAACAAATGAACAACACCTATCGACAAATACGAATGATAACAAATGAATAACACCTAACGACAAATACAAATAATAACAAATGAATAACACCTATCGACAAATACGAATAATAACACATGAATAACACCTATCGACAAATACGAATAATAACACATGAATAACACCTATCGACAAATACGAATAATAACAAATGAATAACACCTATCGACAAATACGAATAATAACAAATGAATAACACCTATCGACAAATACGAATAATAACAAATGAATAACACCTATCGACAAATACGAATAATAACAAATGAATAACACCTATCGACAAATACGAATAATAACACATGAATAACACCTATCGACAAATACGAATAATAACAAATGAATAACACCTATCGACAAATACGAATAATAACACATGAATAACACCTAACGACAAATACGAATAATAACAAATGAATAACACCTATCGACAAATACGAATAATAACAAATGAATAACACCTATCGACAAATACGAATAATAACAAATGTATAACACCTATCGACAAATACGAATAATAACACATGAATAACACCTAACGACAAATACAAATAATAACAAATGAATAACACCTATCGACAAATACGAATAATAACACATGAATAACACCTAACGACAAATACGAATAATAACAAATGAATAACACCTATCGACAAATACGAATAATAACAAATGAATAACACCTATCGACAAATACGAATAATAACAAATGAATAACACCTAACGACAAATACAAATAATAACAAATGAATAACACCTATCGACAAATACGAATAATAACAAATGGATAACACCTGTCGACAAATACGAATAATAACAAATGAATAACACCTACCGACAAATACGAATAATAACAAATGAATAACACCTATCGACAAATACGAATAATAACAAATGAATAACACCTATCGACAAAAACGAATAATAACAAATGAATAACACCTATCGACAAATACGAATAATAACAAATGAATAACACCTATCGACAAATACCAATAACAACAAATGAATAACACCTATCGACAAATACGAATAATAACAAATGAATAACACCTATCGACAAATGCGAATAATAACAAATGTATGACACCTATCGACAAATAACAAACGACGATCACACATGAAAATATTAGTGTCCAAAAACAAACTATTTATTTGAATTAAAAATGAATAATAAATTTATTCTGTACTAGCCGTACCCGTGCGCTCCGGTGCACCTGTTATAAATAAATATAAAGCAATTACATAATTAAAATAGGACGTTTGATCCAGGGAACAACTTTTACAACAGCGCAAGATAATCTGCTCATTACCCAATTTTTTTTTGCATTGCATTTATTGCATATATATTTTATGTATTTTAACAGGATTCAATTGAGCATAGTTAAAATTTGAATTATAAAATAATGGATTGCTAAGCTAATGTACTATTACTGCATACTAAATCAATACACTCTCGTTGTTCGTTAATTCTCTGAGATTAAAATAAGTGTACATAAATATTATTTTAAGAAATACAGAAAACGAATGTCAAAATAGCCTATCAAATTTTCTGTGCATAAGAAGCTATTTTAATCTCACCTGTCCTCGATTTACTCAGACGTTACTGTGATAACATTATAGCATTATGTCCATCTAGAGAAACTACACTTTCCAATGGTGAATTAATAATTAATTATACAAATCGGTTAATTTAGCTTCTGATATTACTTCATACAAACACAGAAACATTCTCTGTAGGCTATGTTTAATAGCTTTCGATTGTTACTGTCCAAGGCCCCTTATAGACGAAGTCATTTGTTTTTTAATTCATTACACAGCCTTAGATGGCAGTTATTGTAATTTTAAAACTCATTTATCTCATTAAATATCAGTCCTATCAAAATTGTTTGAAGAATAAAACTTATCGGAAATGAATTTTAAAGAAATGTTTGTTATGTAACATTTTTCACAAAAATGAATAATAAGCGAGATATTTCGATTTATTTAATTCAGGCCCCCTTATAACCCCCCTTTTAAATAATGTATTTTGAATGCCATATAGCCTAAAATCTAAGTTACAACGAACTTAATTTATATTCCAATTTTCATCAAAATCCGTGCAGCCATTATCGCGTGAAAACGTAACAAACATACAGACAGACAGACAGACAGACAGACAGACAGACAGACATACAAACAAAAATAAAAAAAAAACGATTTTCGGTTTCAGGGTGGTTAATTATATATGTTAGGACCAATTATTTTTGGAAAATCGAAAATTACCAGAAAAATTTCGGCTACAGATTTATTATTAGTATAGATAAAAATTGGCCAAAAATAGTATGCAGTACATGTGTTACGTGCATAACAGAATTTCGGAAATACGGAAGACTCGACTTCGCCTCGTTTTCTCTAACTTTTCCTCGATTCCGTTATAATGCACTTGCCACGCTTGTATCGCAATACACTGTTTTGTACAGTCATGCTGCTCTCTTTGCATACTTGCATGCCATATAACTTGAAGATAAAACACGTTCAGTGGTTACAATGGAAACACTGGAAATAACAGTGCTGTAAGTAGATTCTTTATAAACTTGACATACAGTCAGTCACTTGTAAATTAAAAAAGCTCAAGAACTCTGACAGAACAAGCTGTAATTTTGTTTATTAACATTAAAATTGAACGTGAAGTTTCAACAATTATTAAATGTTATTGGATAAGGACTTACTTACTTACTTACTTACTGGCTTTTAAGGAACCCAGAGGTTCATTGCCGCCCTCACATAAGCCCGCCATTGGTTCCTATCCTGAGCAAGATTAATCCATTCTCTATCATCATATCCCACCTCCATCAAATCCATTTTAATATTATATTCCCATCTACGTGTCGGCCTCCCTAAAGGTCTTTTTCCCTCCGGCCTCCTTCTGGATTCGCCCATACGTGCTACATACCCTGCCCATCTCAAACGTCTGGATTTAATGTTCCTAATTATGTCAGGTGAAGAATACAATGCGTGCAGTTCTGTGTTGTGTAACACAGAACTGGGATAAGGGCTGTCCTTCAATAATTCGTATATTGCAATATTTTTTCATTTATTTGAACAATGCATACACATAAAAGACAGTCGTATCCAACAAATAAAACAAAAGAATATAAAACACGGTCACCTAGAAAATTACACATCGCCATTAACAAAATGACAAACGTTCAGTTCAAAATTAATGCGTAACTAAAGTACATAATAAATAATACAAAGATATAAATTATGATTGTGCAAAAAATAATATGCATTACACGGGCGTTAAGTGCATAGTAGAGCCTCGTTTTTTCAAACCTTCCCTCGTCTATGTCATACAGCACTCACCAACCTAGTATCGCAATATACTATTTATCACATTTTCATTGCAGAATTAGAAATACTCGCAAATTCTATCTATCTTCCTGACGATTGTTTGAGAGTCTTATACCTCAGTAAAATTTCGTCCTGGGATAGTTTCTCGAAATCGTAAATCTATTACACCTCTTTCTTGACGACGTGCAATACATTAAAAAACAGTGTAATTTGCACCAGCCATAGTTCATGTTTTAACGATTTTGTTAGGGTTTTAACACAGGAAATACTGATATTAAATTAAACTGTTTAACAAATTGTGAAAGTTAACAACTGTTCATGAAATAGTTTTTATGTTCAGTTTGTTGTTAAATAAATATCATGATTTGACCGTTTTTAACATCTGGAAGTCAAACCGTCCTTTGGCGATTTTAAATGAAATATCACTCGTCGAAGTCGAATTTTTGAAAAATAATTTTTCGGCTCATGAACTTTCCAGGCTCTGCGAACAGACTCAACACAGTTTAGGGAAGAACTGAAATCGATTCTGTACCGCAGCACTTCCAGGGAAATGTTTGAAGAAACGGCCACAATTTTTGGATTCACGTGCGTCCTATGTTAAGGATTTCATTGCAATCGCCTTCAGCCCGATTCTAACCCACAGCCAGCGGGTAGCAGAGACAATATTAGGTAAAATCGACAGCATTTGAGGTAGACCTACCATACACTAGGGATCGAATACCTGATCCTTAACTAATGGTAAAGTGTTCCGCAATGGGTCATTAAGACGAGACGCGACAGATGGGGTGAGGTAATGGGGGAGACGTTATTCGCCACCTGTTAGAAGCGGCGGAGATCCTCTTCACCAGCCAGACTCTTGCTGCGGAACTTCAACTTTCTTCACAAGTCAGTTCCTGCAGAGCTTAACGTTCTTCACCAGTCAGTTCCTGCAGAGCTTAACGTTCTTCACCAGTCAGTTCCTGCAGAGCTCAACGTTCTTCACCAGTCAGTTAATGCAGAGCTCAACGTTCTTCACCAGTCAGTTCCTGTAGAGCTTAACGTTCTTCACCAGTCAGTTCCTGCAGAGCTCAACGTTCTTCACCAGTCAGTTCCTGTAGAGCTCAACGTTCTTCACCAGTCAGTTCCTGTAGAGCTTAACGTTCTTCACTAGTCAGTTCCTGCACAGCTCAATGTTCTTCATCAGTCAGTTCCTGCAGAGCTCAACGTTCTTCACCAGTCAGTTAATGCAGAGCTCAACGTTCTTCACCAGTCAGTTCCTGTAGAGCTTAACGTTCTTCACCAGTCAGTTCCTGCAGAGCTCAACGTTCTTCACCAGTCAGTTCCTGCAGAGCTCAACGTTCTTCACCAGTCAGTTCCTGCAGAGCTCAATGTTCTTCACCAGTCAGTTCCTCCAGAGCTTAACGTTCTTCACCAGTCAGTTCCTGCACAGCTCAATGTTCTTCACCAGTCAGTTCCTGCAGAGCTCAACGTTCTTCACCAGTCAGTTCCTGCAGAGCTCAACGTTCTTCACCAGTCAGTTCCTGTAGAACTCAAAGTTCTTCACCAGTCAGTTCCTGCAGAACTCAACGTTCTTCACCAGTCAGTTCCTGCAGAGCTCAACGTTCTTCACCAGTCAGTTCCTGCAGAGCTCAACGTTCTTCACCAGTCAGTTCCTGTAGACCTCAACGTTCTTCACCACTCAGTTCCTGCAGAGCTCAACGTTTTTCACCAGTCAGTTCCTGCAGGGCTCAACGTTCTTCACCAGTCAGTTTCTGCAGGGCTCAACGTTCTTCACCAGTCAGTTCCTGCAGGGCTCAACGTTCTTCACCAGTCAGTTCATGCAGAGCACAACGTTCTTCACCACTCAGTTCCTGCAGGGCTCAACGTTCTTCACCAGTCAGTTCCTGCAGAGCTCAACGTTCTTCACCAGTCAGTTCCTGCAGAGCTCAACGTTCTTCACCAGTCAGTTCCTGCAGAGCTCAACGTTTTTCACCAGTCAGTTCCTGCAGGGATCAACGTTCTTCACCAGTCAGTTCCTGCAGATCACAACGTTCTTCACCAGTCAGTTCCTGCAGGGCTCAACGTTCTTCACCAGTCAGTTCCTGCAGAGCTCAACGTTCTTCACCAGTCAGTTCCTGCAGAGCTCAACGTTCTTCACCAGTCAGTTCCTGTAGAGCTCAACGTTCATCAGTCAGTTCCTGCAGAGCTCAACGTTCTTCACCAGTCAGTTCCTGCAGAGCTCAACGTTCTTCACCAGTCAGTTCCTGTAGAGCTCAACGTTCTTCATCAGTCAGTTCCTGCAGAGCTCAACGTTCTTCACCAGTCAGTTCCTGCAGAGCTCAACGTTCTTCACGAGTCAGTTCCTGCAGAGCTCAACGTTCTTCACCAGTCAGTTCCTGCAGAGCTCAACGTTCTTCACCAGTCAGTTCCTGCAGAGTTTAACGTTCTTCACCAACCAGGCTCTTCCAGCGGAACGTCATTTTTTTTCTCTTTTCACGTACATAGCTTAATTCTCTATTTCAGATTATTTTTTCGTCATTGCTTTGTCTCCTTTCATCGCTCATTGATATTGCTATCTTATGTTTCTTCCCTTTTCCTTGCTCACCCTGTCATGTTTCTCTCTATTTTTGTATTTCTGTCATTCTTCTCTTCCCAATATTTTTTTCTCGTCTCATTCAATCGTTACTTCGTTCATTCCTTTTTCATTTCTTAACACCCATCTTCCGTTTTTATTTTTCGTTCGTTTCAGCCTTCATTTTCTTTATTCATAGTTTACCATTTTTCAATATTACGTAACTTTTGGGTTCTTTCTTTCTTTTTCTTTGCAATATTCTACCATTCTCTCTTCTTCTCTTTTCTTCACATTGTCTGTCTCTCTCATGTTTTCGCATTTCTACCTTTCCATTGCACTTAATTCCTTTTTCTCATACTGCTCTTCTGTATTCTATACACTTATGTTTCCGCTTTCCCTATTCTTTATTTTGGCCTTTCTCATCTTTGTCCTCCTTGCTTCTCTCTTCCTCTCCTCCCCCCATATCTCCTGCTCGTTCCTTGTAATCAATCGCTTCGGCCAGGATATTAACTGCCTCTCCACGCGGCCGTAAAAGAAATGAGTCGATAATCGATATAATCGGATATCGATATTTACAGCGGAGGGAATAACCGCACGTGTACTCTAAACACAAGAGGCAACAACACGGAAAATAAAGTCACAACACTGTCCGCCATCTTGCATATACTATAGACGATGCCCTGCAGATAGAAGGGCAGAATCTGCAATTACTACAGGCTGTCTTGTGTCGTCCAAGTGACAGAGGCAGGGTGACAACGCGAGTGGCGGCCAAACAAGTATTACTCTAATTCAGAGTTATCTATTCATTCTATAATTAATTCAAGTACAAACTCGTTTACTAATTGCCGATATTACTCGTTCATTAAATGATTTCTCAATTTTTTCGTTCGTTAATTCTTCCACTGCTTCCTTCGTCAAATACTTCCTTCACTTCTGCATCCATTAAAATCGTAACAATTCTTCATTCGTTACGTAACTCCAGCATTTCCTACCATACATCATTTTGGAAAGTTTCATATAATAGTTAATTTTGAAGTTTTAACCTACCAGTAATTAACTCAATAAATGTATTATTCAGTATACTGTAAATTCTTTCATAACTGAAACTTCAGTTGTCTCGTTTGTTAAATATTTAATTGAAATAAACTACATTTCCAGAAACTAAACTATAAGTAACTATATACATTAATAAGCAATGTATTCAATAGTTCATTTCTTAGATTATACTTTGAAATAACTTAATCTTTGTACAGGGACATCATTTTATTTTTACTTAAATTTTTATTGTACCTGAGTTTTTGAATGTACTTCACTCCCACCCCCTCTACTAGTAAACTTCCAACCGTTCTCCATACAGAACCGAGGCCGCGTATGAAGTACTGAGTTAGTAAGTATAGTACGTTCCAGAAATATGTTCGTGTTTTCCAGTGACGAAAAAGCTTTCAATATTGAAACATATCTTCGCACAGGTACTGTCGACCGTTTGCCTACATCGCATCCCGGTTTCCCCCCCCCCTGCTTCTGTTTCCCCCTCTGTAAAGTCTAGTAGCTGGGCTGTCTTAGCTCTTTTCTGAAAACATTAATTTCTGTTATGACTTGGACGTATACGTAATAATAATAATAATAATAATAATAATAATAATAATAATAATAATAATAATAATAATAATAATAATAATAATAATTTATTTAACCTGGTAGAGTTAAGTTCATACGGCCTTCTCTAACACTCAACCAGGAGTAAAGACTGCGTTACAAAAACACTACAAATTTACAACGTACACTACAATTTTACACAAAAACTGAATAAGATAATAATAATAAAATGTAAACAACAAGTAAGAAGAAATCAGACATAATATATAACATAGAGAAAGAAACATAAAAGCATAATAAAATGTGAACAGCAGGTCAAAATAAATGAGGCCTACAAAGTATAAAAAAATAAGATAATTATTCATAATAATAATAATAATAATAATAAAAATTAAGAATAGTAATAATGATAATAATAATAATAATAATAATAATAATAATAATAATAGTAATAGTAATAATACTAATAGTAGCAAAAAATAGTGCAGTATAAAGCATACAGTGAATACAATGTTTTTAAGTGCACACAGTAAGGAAAATTATGATTATATATGGCTCAACTTATCACATTATAGATATACCATTACCGGAAAATATGAAAACAAAAATATAAAATAAGTTAAATATCACTAGAACATAAAAAAATGTGAATACGTGGAAACATGCAATACAACACTTGTCATAATAGTAAGTTAGTTTGGCAACTCGTCATAAGATAATTTTCTAACTTGGATTTGAAAGATTTCAATGTTCGGCAGCCCTTGACTTCAGGCGGCAGAGAGTTCCAGTGACGAGAGGTAGCAACAGTGAAGGATGAGGAATACAGAGATGATGTGTGAAGTGGAATTTCTAGCGTGTTATCGCGTTGTGATCGAGTATTAATATTATGATAGCGAGAGAGAGTATGAAAACGAGCGAATAAATAATAGGGGGATGAAGTGTGCATAATATTATACAACTGTTTAAAATAACTTAAATAAAAGGATCTCGTTAAGTAATTAACTATCACGTGATTTTCCCCCCTTTCTACGACCCTGCGACAAAACCACTTGAACGGACAGTAGATAGCATTTATAAGTAATTTTATCTTTTCGGATCTGGCAGAAGTGAAGATTAAAATTACAGTACGTAAGGTACTCTTTTATAGAGTAGGTATAGAATTATTTCAACATGAGTTACTAGTACGAAGGACGAAACTGGTAATTGGAATTAGGTACAATAGTCAATAGTGCGATAATATGCACAAAAGCACTAAAGCCTGTATCGAAATGAACGGCCACCATTTTAAAAAATGTGTTTAAATATTCATATTATGATTATTTTTCAATTTAACTTCATTCTCTATATTGTACGCTAATGTGCTGTAGACAGTATAATATACACTGCATAATGAATACGTCCACATGGACAGCTCAGTTCGTGAGTAAAAACACTCATTGTTAATACTGTACTGTATTTTGATTAAACAAAAACCTAATGAAAATTATCAAACTCAAAATTGCGATATTTCCTAATTTACATAAATGGATGAACTACTTTTCTTCCCTCCTATATCTAGTAAAGTGATTTGTATTTTACGCCAGTATTATCGAACTCCAGTCGTGGAAGGGGGTAGCAAGCGGTGTTTCCGGTTCTAGGCCTTCAATCCAAAGATATAGCCAGGTTCATATTAAAAATGTTAGTAAAAATAAAATGATGTCTCTATATAAGGGATGAAATTAAACTTTGTTAAAGCTGAAATAAAGAAAGATAAATATTTAATAAGTCACTAAACTAATAACAAAAACACCAGAGATATCATCCTTTACTTCCAATTCATTACTTAAAATGAATCAGTCCATGAACGAACCAGTCATCCTGAAGAAGCGCAATCGAAGACTGCTCCGTCCACTGAGCGCGCGCCGAGGCCTTAGAGCGGCTGCTGAGTTTTTAAACCCCTCCGGAATATCGTGCAACACAATGTCTGGAATTATGGCTGCTGAATTGCCAGTATAATCTGCAAGGGTTGATGTCCCCACCCCCTCCCCACTGTGTAGAATGGGGTCGCCATTGTGTCCCTGCGACGCCGCCTGGAGGTGAGAACCAGAAGGTAAGAAATTAAAATCAATATTCCACAAATGGTGCAGGCGCCTAGACATGCTGCAACCAGCACAGCAACTGTGTGATTAATACAGCCGAATTAAGGGGACTCAAAATTATACCCAAATTAATTGAACACAGTGTTCCAGCTTGGTAGTCATTTGTTTCTCTGCACTTTATTTCTCAAGACCTAAAGTTAGGGCTTATAAGAAGGCAAATATCACAGCCGGGCTTGTTGACTAGTAAGCACATTATTAGGCTATTATTATTATTATTATTATTATTATTATTATTATTATTATTATTATTATTATTATTATTATCATCATTATCACTATTATCATTATTATCATAATTGTCAATATTCTAATAATTATTCTTATCATTATCAATATTATTATGATTATCATCATTATTATCATTGCTATTCTAATTATTATCATTATCATTATTATTGTAATTATCAATATTATTATTATCATTATTATCATTTTCGTTACTATTAATCATTATTGTAACTATCAATATTATTATTAATATTATTAGAATTATCATCATTATTATAATTATCAATATTGTTATTCTAATTATTATCATTATCATTATTATTGTAATTATCAATATTATTATTATCATTAGTATCATTTTCGTTACTATTAATCATTATTGTAACTATCAATATTATTATTAATATTATTAGAATTATCATCATTATTATAATTATCAATATTGTTATTCTAATTATTATCATTATCATTATTATTGTAATTATCAATATTATTATTATCATTATTATCATTTTCGTTACTATTAATCATTATTGTAACTATCAATATTATTATTAATATTATTAGAATTATCATCATTATTATAATTATCAATATTGTTATTCTAATTATTATCGTTATCATTATTATTGTAATTATCAATACTGTTATTATCATTATCACTATTATTACGATTATCATCATTATTATAGTTATCAATATTGTTATTCTAATTATTATCATTATCATTATTATTGTAATTATCAATATTATTATTATCATTATTATCATTTTCGTTACTATTAATCATTATTGTAACTATCAATATTATTATTAATATTATTAGAATTATCATCATTATTATAATTATCAATATTGTTATTCTAATTATTATCGTTATCATTATTATTGTAATTATCAATATTATTATCATTATTATCATTTTCGTTACTATTAATCATTATTGTAACTATCAATATTATTATTAATATTATTAGAATTATCATCATTATTATAATTATCAATATTGTTATTCTAATTATTATCGTTATCATTATTATTGTAATTATCAATACTGTTATTATCATTATCGTTACTATCAATCATTATTGTAACTATCAATATTATTATTATTACTATTATTAGAATTATCATTATTATTATAATTAAAAATCCGAGCCACGACAGCACATGAAGGACCACGATCGACCAGCCGGCTGCTGGCCTCACGTCCACATACCGAAGCAGAGGTGGACGATCATCCAACCAGACTGGAGGTATCGTGTGGTTAGCACGATGATCCCCCCAGCCATTATAGTCGGCTTTTGTAACCAATTATTATAATTATCAATATTGTTATTATCTTTATTATCATTATCACAATTATCAATATTATTATTAATTTTATCATTATTATAATTATCATAATTATTATTATAATTGTTAATATTGTTATTATCATTACCATTATTATCATCATTATTTTAATTATCAATATTATTATTACAATTACCATTATTGTCATTATCGTTATTATTATTATTATTATATTATTAATATTAATAATATTATTATTATTATTATTATTATTATTATTATTATTATTATTGACGTCATAGTCATTGTCAGTAACATGGTTACAGTATCATATGAATCTCGCCATTCTACTTAAACAGTTTTTACAACAATGTTACGTAATCAGGGTCATCATAATCATCGTCATCGTTTCTATATCAAGTAGAGCTGTTTACATAATAAACTGTAAATTATTTTCATCGTTATAATTCAGCTAGTCACTTGTTTCAAGGTCCTGGATTCACGTCCACATGCTTAAGCGCTATCTACGGTAGCTCTCGAAATTCGTCACGATGCTGGGTGAGCACTGGTCGCATACACTGGCAGAAATTTCATGAGAAAATTCCTTCCCCATGAGGACTCGAACCAGTGCTCATTTCGAAATGCCAGTCCACACGACCACGACGCCATGGCACGCGAAAAGTCTGAGATTTAGTGAAGTTAAACATGGCTCCTTTGAAACGTGTCGCACTCTGCCAGGTTTCAACCTGCAAAGCTTCGTTCGATCCAAGGGCTCCTACAGTACGTCACACGAACGCAAGAAATGAGAGATTCTGCTTTCCAGAAGTTGTAGTATGCGATAAAGAGTTGCAGCAATGTGTGAATGGCGGACGTTGGGCTTTACGAACCCAGTGCAACTCGCGGACTCCACACCAATGTGCTAATTTGTGCAACATCGTCGCAGCGATTTGAAGCCGCCATTAACACAAATGCCAAGTGCTGTAGCTATTCTTTTATTCTAGGAAGGAAGACAGAAGCTACCATGTAAAACAGCAGACCCATACATATAAATGAGGCACTGTCAAATGGAAGTGGTTTACAGTATTATTAGTCTTTTTAATTTCTCCTCGTAAGGTGTGAAAACAGAAGGTATTGCAGTGCAGTTCACTCAAATACAAGTTTGAACGTCGTTGGGGACGACAATATCGACGTAAATCATCTGTTACAATAAAATAAGTATTCTTTTCTGTGAATACTGTAACTGTGAAGAGGACAGTTAAATATGAAAAAAAGACAGCAAATTTTCAGTTTCTTTTCCTGTAAAATACTCTGACATGTGAAAAATACTTACTTCCTTACTGGCTTTTAGGGAACCCGGAGGTTCATTGCCGCCCTCACATAAGCTCGCCATTGGTCCCTATCCTGAGCAAGATTAATCAAGTCTCTATCTTCATATCCCACCTCCCTCAAATCCATTTTAATATTATCTTCCCATCTACGTCTCGGCCTCCCAATAACACTCTATATGCATTTCTGGATTCGCCCATACGTGCTACATGCTCTACCCATCTCAAACGTCTGGATTTAATGTTCCTAATTATGTCAGGTGAAGAATATAATGCGTGCAGTTCTGTGTTGTGTAACTTTCTCCATTCTCCTGTAACTTCATCCCTCTTAGCCCCAAATATTTTCCTAAGCACCTTATTCTCAAACACCCTTAACCTATGTTCCTCTCTCAGAGTGAGAGTCCAAGTTTCACAGCCATACAGAACAACCGGTAATATAACTGTTTTATAAATTCTAACTTTCACATTTTTTGACAGCAGACTGGATGATAAAAGCTTCTCAACCGAATAATAACAGGCATTTCCCATATTTATTCTGTGTTTAATTTCCTTTCGAATATCATTTATATTTGTTACTGTTGCTCCCAGGTATTTTAATTTTTCCACCTCTTCAAAAGATAAATTTCCAATGTTTATATTTCCATTTCGTACAATATTCTTGTCACGAGACATAATCATATACTTTCTCTTTTTGGGATTTACTTCCAAACCTATCTCTTTACTTGCTTCAAGTAAAATTCCCGTGTTTTCCCTAATCGTTTGTGGATTTTCTCCTAATAAACACAGTACATAAAATTTAAAGCATATTTATCCCTTGTCAGTTGTTGTGACGTCATTTTTACACTTCTGGTGTACAAACTTTTAAATGATACTAAACTTTGACTATAGTTACCCGTAAGTACAACTTTTTCCTTCATTTCACACAAAAAATTAGGCGTATATAATGTTCGGGACTGTTGATGCTGCCTGCATGACGTCACGTGATGCTGATGACACACAGGGTTAGCCTACTTGTTCTGAATTCTTACCCAAGTTACTTCCTGAACTTCGTTTGGTTCACCTTCCAGACGCATTCATGACGATTATGGAGACTGGAAATGAATTGCTATTGGTAGAGTGACGTGTTGCCGTAACACCAACGTAGGGCCTATCCATAGTAACGTTGCGATCATAACAAGCTCTGAAGTAATACCTTCTGCAAGTGCATTATGGTACAATCGAGGAAAAGTTATAAAAGACGAGAAAAGTGTTCTCTGTTTCCGAGATTCCGTTATGCAAGTAACACGTGTATTGCGTACTATTTTTTACACAATCATATTTTTAGAATTGTAAATACTGTACAATTTTTACTATATGTGTGCATTGAAAATCTATACTAATAATAAATCTGTAGCCGAAATTTTTCTGGTAATTTTCGATTTTCCAAAAATAATTGGTCCTAACATATATAATTAACCACCCTGAAACCGAAAATCGCTTTTTTGAAATGTTTATTTGTATGTCTGTCTGTCTGTATGTTTGTTACCTTTTCACGCGATAATTGCTGGACCGATTTCGATGAAAATTGGAATATAAATTAAGTTCGTTGTAACTTACATTATAGGCTATATGGCATTCAAAATACTTTATTTAAAAGGGGGGTTATAAGGGGGCCTGAATTAAATAAATCGAAATATCTCGCTTATTATTGATTTTTATGAAAAATGTTACATAACAAACATTTCTTTAAAAATCATTTTCGATAAGTGTTATTCTTTGAAAAATTTTGGTAGGACTGATATTTAATGAGATAAATGAGTTTTAAAATTAAAATAACTGCCATCTAAGGCCGTGTAATGAATTAAAAAACAAATGACTTCGCCTATAAGGGGCCTTGGTCAACAACAATCGAAAGCTATGAATCATAGCCTACAGAAAATGTTTCTATGTTTTTATGAAGCAATATCGGAAGCTAAATTAACCGATTTGTATAATTAATTATTAATTCACCATTGGAAAGTGTAGTTTCTCTGTATGGACATAATGCTATAATGTTATTACAGTAACTTCTGAGTGAATTGAGGACGGGTAAGATTAAAACAGCTTCTTATAAACAAACAACTTGATAGACTATTCTGTGTATTCGTTTCCTGTATTTCCTAAAATAATGTTTATCTCAGAGAATTAACGAACAACGAGAGTGTATTGATTTAGTACGCAGTAATAATATGTTAGCTTAGCATTTCATTATTTTATAATCCGAATTTTAACTATGCTCAATTGAATCGAGCTAAAATACATAAAATACATATGCATTAAATGCAATGCAAAAAATTTGGGTAATGAGCCAAGCAGATTATGTTGCCCTGTTGTAAAATAAAATTTGTTCCTCCTGAGATTCAAGAGCCCCCATAACAAATTGAAAACTTACTTATCGGGGTACATCCGTTATCAACACACTTTTTATATAATATAATATAATATAATATAATATAATATAATATAATATAATATAATATAATATAATATAATATAATATAATATAATATAATATAATATATAATTTAAATTATTTAAGTTATTTGAAGGGTTCAGAACCATAGTGGGCCAAGCGCCATTTACTGAATACGTTGAAAACAAGGGTTAAAATTAAGTTATTACCATAATTCAATGGAAACATATAACAAGTAAAATAAAGTATACACATTAAATGTAAATGATGTCAATGTTCATTAAACTATGGTTGCATGTAATAAAAATTAAGAAACAGGTTAAAGGAATTGTCATTGTACCAAATGAGTGCTCTCTGGACCAAAATGATTCCATTTTAATTATTTAAATATATTTAAATTAAGTAACATATTAAACGATTTATCCTTCTACCAAACACGAATGTTCCCTGGATCAAATGTCCTATTTTAATTATGTAATTACTTTATATTTATTTCTAACGGGTGCAGCGGAGCGCACGGGTACGGCTAGTATAGAATAAACTTATTTTTCAAGGGCTTTCCGTACTCTTTGCTTGTAGGCCAGTACAAGGTTGTCGTAAACCGCGGATTTTATAGAGTAAGAAGAATGTCCGGGCTGAAAAGACGGAAGTCCGCGATTTTGAATGCAGTCGGACAGAAAACTGCAAAATTACGATATTATTATTTATGGAATGAAATATATATATATATATATATATATATATATATATATATATATATATAATACTTTCACGTGATAACTTCAACTAAATTTAAAAATACCTTAGTTGACTAGATTCGCCTTGGGAGCCATCTTCACAACTGCGTCGTCCTTGCGTCCGATATCTTCGCCCCTAGACGGTTGCGTTTGTGTTGTGTAATGTGGAGTTAAATAATGTGTGTGTTGTGAAATTCAGTTGTGTGTTGAGAATTTGTTTTGGTGTCTTTTGTGTATCTGTAGCTATATTTCGTATTGTTCTAGTGTTTAGTTTCTAGTTTTTTTTTTCCGGTTGGATATGTAGAATTTCCATGCCTATGTCTATGTTACTGTAGGTGTGGTTGGTGTTTGTGACGTGTTCTGCGTATGTGGAAGTGTGTGTGACTTGGTTATGGCTGTGATGTGTGCTTTGTAACGTGTTTGAAATGATCTGCCGATGTAGAAGTTGTTGCAGCTATTGCATGTTAGGTTGTATTTATTTGTTTGTGTTGTTTGTGTGTTGAGACGCTTTTGCAGTGTTTTATGTTCTGTATGCGACGTCATAAATTAATTTTTATCTATAATGTAATCTTTTCATTTCAGTAATAGTTGGTGTTATAATACATCCGATACAGCATAGCAGCTAAGATGATTGAAAGCGGTGTTTCTGACAAGTTCGCGGATTGAAGAATTATGGAAAATTGGATATTTTGTTTTATAGCACCAGTGCTCGTGTTGTAAATCCAAATTACAAGGCCTGCCAACATTGCGGAAAGTGCAACAAAAAAAATGATCGTGCAAAAAAAGAAAAGTTAACACAACAGAACCTAAATCCTAAAATATTTATCAGATGATAATAGATGGTGCTTGTGTGCTCGCACCAGCTACGGTTATATTACATCATCCAATGATCTGATGAATTGGTGCGCGGGCTGGTCTTTCAGGCTTGGCTGTTTAAAAGGACGCGCCGCTATGCTGACGATCTGATGGATTGGGACTTCCTTTAAATCTCTATCAGTACCGCCAGGGTCGAGGGTCGAGGCACGCACGCCATCTCCACTGGAGATTGGAGCAATTTGTTCGGGTCAGAGCAGTTACTGAAACCCCACTAATTCGAGAAGAAATCAATTTCCCATCTAGGCTGCCAGCAGTTACATGGCTTTACCCTAATACCAGGGCAGCCAACTTGACAACTTTATAACCACTCTGTCAGCATTTAAGAAATGCAATATGCAATTAATGTATTCATTTATGAAAATTAATTAATTTATTATTATTATTATTATTATTATTATTATTATTATTATTATTACACTGTTTTTGACACGTCATAGTGATATTAACGAGTTGGAGACCCTCACTAATTGAGCTCTTACGAAAGCCAATAGTTTAGTTCAAATAAATTTATTCATAACAAAACCAAAACTGCATCTCTCTTATTCAGAAAAAACCTCGGAGAAAAACCCAAGCAAGTAATCAGTCCAAGCAGAATTCCTTTACTTTAGGAATATTTTGTGGCTGAAGTTTGAATGTAAATGGATTCGCCAGCAGTAAGAGACAAAAGAATGTTAGGAATATGTTCAGATTATTGCTGGTCGGTCTCAAATCCACCCTCTTCACCCCTCCCAATATGTGACGCTTAACCCTTTCTTACCTATAGATACCATATGGCAATAATTAACTTTATAGCATTTATATACTTGTGTGTTACATATGAAGGTAAATTTTGCTGGATAAGTTCTATTTCAATACATTTTCATCAATATAGTTTTGTTTCAAATGTTGCCACTCCCGTAACTTGGTCACTGAATTGGTCCTAATACAGCTATTTGTTTCAACATGGATTGCTTGTAAATTTAATTTGGGTTAGAAAGGGTTAAGAGGTTCCAACCCCGTTATTTTCAGGTAGTTATTCATACCATAGCTGTAGAAGAATTAATCACGCAGAGGACAGAAGTTGGACATTTTCAGCCCTCTTTTCTCTTATATTTTTATAGGCTGAACTGTCCGTTGTCATCAATAGAAGTAGTCAATATTCACAAAAACAGTGTTGCGGAATGGCGAATAACGTTTTTCTAAGTAATTTGTGGACATTACTTATTTTATATTGCTTCATATTTCCAAGATTTTATGTCATATTTTGGTATTCCAGAGTTTTTAGGTCACAGAAATTCGAGTGCTGCAGTTAAGACAATTTCAATATTATTTGCTATATCCTTAATACTTCTTAGGCATTGATAATATAGCCTACACCTGTTAGCATTTAACAAGCTTCCCATTCTTTGTAGACCAAGCAGTAGCTACGTCTCTAATATTATCACAATTCACTCATCCCATGACTTTCGAAGCTAAATAAAAATATTATCTATCGATCTCATTCTTTTCTTTATATTGTTCAATTCCTTTACAAAGTTATTTCTCCTAAGCGATAACTGCTCTCCCTGAGTTCTGGCAACCTCCATCTAGTGTACAATTCAGTATTTACAACTCCATGCGCTGGAATTTCCCTAGCCGTCTCTTGTTTTCTCCCTAGAAAGTACTAAATCTCCCTAAGAGATACAAAATATACATAAGGGGAAAAAAAAATAATTTTTGCATTTCTGCAGGCTAATTAAGTAGATTTATGTTTTATACAAAAAACTATAAAAATCTGATAGCATGTGCATTCTGTGTTTTACAAAATGTTCTATTTCATGCTACTTTCTTTGTATAAAACTCTCAAGAAAGACCGAATTCTATCATTTCCCTACTTTGCAATAGGCCTGCTGAGCTGAGCCGTCTTTATTTTCATCTGTCTATCTATTTATCTGTCTGTCTGTCTGTCTATCTATCTATCTATCTGTCTATCTATCCGTCTATCTATCTATCTATCTATCTATCTATCTATCTATCTATCTATCTATCTATCTATCTATCTATCTATCTATCTATCTATCTATCTATCTATCTATCTATCTATCTATCTATCTATCTATCTATCTATCTATCTATCTATCTATCTATCTATCTATCTATCTATCTATCTATCTATCTATCTATCTATCTATCTATCTATCTATCTATCTATCTATCTATCTATCTATCTATCTATCTATCTATCTATCTATCTATCTATCTATCTATCTATCTATCTATCTATCTATCTATCTATCTATCTATCTATCTATCTATCTATCTATCTATCTATCTATCTATCTATCTATCTATCTATCTATCTATCTATCTATCTATCTATCTATCTATCTATCTATCTATCTATCTATCTATCTATCTATCTATCTATCTATCTATCTATCTATCTATCTATCTATCTATCTATCTATCTATCTATCTATCTATCTATCTATCTATCTATCTATCTATCTATCTATCTATCTATCTATCTATCTATCTATCTATCTATCTATCTATCTATCTATCTATCTATCTATCTATCTATCTATCTATCTATCTATCTATCTATCTATCTATCTATCTATCTATCTATCTATCTATCTATCTATCTATCTATCTATCTATCTATCTATCTATCTATCTATCTATCTATCTATCTATCTATCTATCTATCTGTCTGTCTATCTGTCTGTCTGTCTGTCTGTCTGACTGTCTGACTATCTGTCTGTCTGTCTGTCCATCCATCCATTCATCCATCCATCCATCTATCTATCTGTCTGTATCTCTGCCTGCCTGCCTACCTACCTACCTACCTACTATACCTATCTATCTATGTATCTATCTATCTATCTATCTATCTATCTATCTATGTATCTATCTATCTATGTATCTATCCATCTATCTATCTATCTATCTATGTATCTATCCATCCATCCATCCATCCATCCATCCATCCATCCATCCATCCATCCATCCATCCATCCATCCATCCATCCATCCATCCATCCATCCATCCATCCATCCATCCATCTATCTATCTATCTATCTATCTATCTATCTATCTATCTATCTATCTATCTATCTATCTATCTATCTATCTATCTATCTATTTATTTATTTATTGTGGTGCAGTTAAGGCCATCAGGCCTTCTCTTCCACAACACCAGGAATACAAATACAATAATAGAAATAAACAGAAAAAAATACACTTACAAAGTAAAGCTACACAAGAAATAAAGAGAGCGAGAGAGAGAGAGAAACACTATAAACGAAGTAAAGCCACACAAAAATAAACATAGGTTGCAGTCACACAAACTTTAAATGAGTGATTAAGTATCATAATTAATTATATCCTAACTAATATGCCCAACAAGATGAACAAGGGGTGTAAATGACATTTTGTTTACCTGAGAAATTTCCTCCCCAAAGCTTCCACGTACATAGGCTGCATTTATTTGTATTAGGAATAGTAATGTCGTGCCATTGCCTGTCAGTGTCATGTATCTGTTCTTGATTTATTACAAGAAATAAATCCAGCTGCTAATGAAGCAAGAGACAGAAACAGAATGTGGAGTAATTATGCAAAGTTTTTCAAATCAACTTCATTCAAATGAAAATGTTTAGAAAATTTGATGTACACTTTCAACGAGGAAACGAGTGTTATGAGCGAGAAAACCTCAAAACACGATCAAAAAAATTTTCCCTAGAATCAAGCCAAGTTTCCGTATTTTCCTATATTGCATATGTTTTCCCTAAACCCTAGATCATATATAGTCTACCCCAGATAGATCGTCCTTATAGGCTTTCACATTAACAACTTTTGTCAGGTTTACTACGCTGCCATCTAGTTGTTACATAAGGAGTCACGTCATAATTCCCATTTGAATTGCATTAGCGACTGTACTGCTATCTCGTGTTCGTTTACGGCGAACGGGTGGCGATCCTGGCGGTTGTTCTCTTCAAAGTGCTGCCGATTTTAACATAGCGATGACCTATCTACTATCTACTAATCTATTTTTTGTGTACATTTTATTCAATTGTCGGTTTCTGGTTTAATTATGTAAATCCTACTTAATTGTAATCTAATACTAATATGTATACTAATGTGTTTATTTTTATTTCTACTGTGTACATTTTTTATTGAATTATCGGCTTCTGTTTTTATATGATTCGTATTTGATTCTAACAACAGTAATATGTATTCCACCATGTTTATTTTTATTTTATGAGGTAAATTTTTATGTAACTACCTCTTTTGATCTCATTATGTACCTAAATTGTATCAGTATGTAATTACTTAATTCTGATCCAGTTTTATGTTCAACTATGTAAGCAAGTTTTAATCCTGGTTGAGTGTAAGAGAAGGCCTTACGGCCTTACTCTGCCAGGTTAAATAAAGCCATTATTATTATTATTATTATTATTATTATTATTATTATCTGTTACATATCTGGGAGCAACAGTAACAAATATAAATGATACTCGGGAGGAAATTAAACACAGAATAAATATGGGAAATGCCTGTTATTATTCGATTGAGAAACTTTTATCATCCAGTCTACTGTCGAAAAATCTGAAAGTTAGAATTTATAAAACAGTTATTTTACCGGTTGTTCTTTATGGTTGTGAAACTTGGACTCTCACTTTGAGAGAGGAACATAGTTTAAGGGTGTTTGAGAATAAGGTGCTTAGGAAAATATTTGGGGCTAACAGGGATGAAGTTAGAGGAGAATGGAGAAAGTTACACAACACAGAACTGCACGCATTGTATTCTTCACCTGACATAATTAGGAACATTAAATCCAGACGTTTGAGATGGGCAGAATATCTAGCACGTATGGGCGAATCCAGAAATGCATATAGAGTGTTAGTTGGGAGGTCGGAGGGAAAAAGACCTTTGGGGAGGCCGAGACGTAGATGGGAAGATAATATTAAAATGGATTTGAGGGAGGTGGGATATGATGATAGAGAATGGATTAATCTTGCTCAGGATAGGGATCAATGGCGGGCTTATGTGAGGGCGGCAATGAACCTCCGGGTTCCTTAAAAGCCAGTAAGTAAGTAAGTAAGTAAGTAAGTAAGTAAGCAAGTATTATCTGTTACATATAGCCTATGATATAGGCCTAAATCTAGGTAAATTTCCCTATCGTTGGCTACACTGGTCGAATTAGACGCCGACCTCGAAGATGCGTGGTAGTTTCGGAAAATAGCCTAATAGTGAATAGAGTACGCTGATAGATTTCAATATGTCCGGGACTCAGAATTAAACAAACATGAGCAGAGCGAAGACTGGTTGCCTTCTTACTGCTAGCCACAACGTCCGTACTGGATTATCTACAGAGCGTTGCCATGGTGTCCGCCATAACATTGTTTTTTTATTGCGGCCGTTAAAAGGAAGGTCTGTCTATAAAGGTAGCGATGTAGAGACTTCTCTACTCTGTTTGGATGGCGATTTGTATTCAAATTGAAAGCGGCGCTCTAGCTTTATTGAGCCACAATAAAACAATTGATACGTCTGAAGTGTCGCGCAGCAAAACAACGTCCTTGCCACCGCGGAGCGAGTAGGACAATATTTTGTTACAGCCTGCTATTCATTTTCATAATGAAAACATGCCGATACAGTGCGGCGAATGTAAGCTGGACAGAGTGATATGCGCACACGATCCGATACTATTGATACATTCCACAGCAAAGAAAGAAAAGGATGTCAGAGACAGAGAAATAAGGAAATAAAAAAGTAGAAGGAAAACAGAGAGAAAAATGCACTCTGTAGCAAAGGAACAGAGAACGTATTTCCCTATTTTGACTATGCTGACATTTTACTGACTGACCTCTCCAGCGACAACAAAACGAAACTTCAACGTGCTCATAATTTGTGTGTACGTTTTGTAAGCAATGTTCGTAAATATGATCACATTACCTCAACCCTGGAAACAATAGGTTGGCTTAAACTAGATAAGAAAAGAAATTTACATTCACTTCTCTTTCTCTTCGAAATCTTGAACTCTTCTATTCCTTCGTACCTGTCGTCTCGCTTCACTTACCTTTCTTCCCACCACAATCTGAACACACGCTCTCGTCATGAAACAATACTAACAATACCATCCCATCGCACCTCCTCATACTCATCCTCTTTCACAATAGCCCTGCCAAGACTCTGGAATTCGTTACCTGCTAGCATCAGGGACTGTCGAAATAAAATTGAATTCAAACGCAAACTTACTAGGCACTTAGCCAGTAATTGGGACTCGTTCAGACATGGTTTCTTGTAAATAGTTCTCTTCATCTAACACAAAATATCTCAATATCCGGTAATTTCATCACTATAGAGTTTTGTTATTCTAGGTTTAGTTTGTAATTCAGTAAATACAAAAATATTCTTTGTTCTTAACCTCTATGATAAATTGTCTAGCTTTCATTAATCAGGTAATCTTGTCGTACTTTAATTTTTATTGTAATTGTAATTGTAAATGTAATATTAATTGTAATTTTATTCTTCATATTATAGTTGGAATCTCCTGGTAGAGGGGCAGAGAAAGCCTGACGGCCTTATCTCTACTAGGTTAAATAAATAAATAAATAAATAAATAAATAAATAAATAAATAAATAAATAAATAAATAAATAAATAAATAAATAAATAAATAAATAAATAAATAAGTAAATAAATAAATAAAATATTAATTGCTACTTTGCCCTGTATTTTTCAGAATTTTTACTTTAAACATCATTACCGAATTTTGACTTACACCACTTTTGCACTGAACGGCTCGTATCATGAAGACCTACAATTTGTATCGTAAGGAATGTTCAATTGGTGCCATAGCTCTGTACACAGACAAGCTGTAATCTATTGACGCTATTTCGAAACGGCTAGAAATTAATTTTGTAAAGCAATTTTCATCGACATCTCTTAGTCTCAATTGTTGGCAGACAACAGAGTAGTAGCAGTAGTAGTAGTTGTAACAACAGCAGTAGAACTAGTAGTAGCAGCAACAGTAGTAGTAATAGTAGTAGTAAGCAGCGGCAGTAGCAGCAGTAGTAGTAGTAGTAGCAGCAGTAGAAGTAACAGCAGTAGTAGTAGTAGCAGCAACAGTAGTAGTAATAGCAGTAGTAAGCAGCAGCAGTAGCAGTAGTAGTAGTAGTAGTAGCAGCAGTAGAAGTAATAGCAGTAGTAGTAGCAGCAACAGTAGTAGTAATAGCAGTAGTAAGCAGCAGCAGTAGTAGTAGTAGTAGTAGTAGTAGCAGCAGTAGAAGTAACAGCAGTAGTAGTAGTAGCAGCAACAGTAGTAGTAATAGCAGTAGTAAGCAGCAGCAGTAGCAGCAGTAGTAGTAGTAGTTGCAGTAGTAGCAGCAGTAGTAGTAGTAGTTGCAGTAGTAGCAGCAGTAGAAGTAATAGCAGTAGTAGTAGCAGCAACAGTAGTAGTAATAGCAGTAGTAGTAGCAGCAACAGTAGTAGTAATAGCAGTAGTAGTAGCAGCAACAGTAGTAGTAATAGCAGTAGTAAGCAGCAGCAGTAGCAGTAGTAGTAGTAGTAGTAGCAGCAGTAGAAGTAATAGCAGTAGTAGTAGCAGCAACAGTAGTAGTAATAGCAGTAGTAAGCAGCAGCAGTAGTAGTAGTAGTAGTAGTAGTAGCAGCAGTAGAAGTAACAGCAGTAGTAGTAGTAGCAGCAACAGTAGTAGTAATAGCAGTAGTAAGCAGCAGCAGTAGCAGCAGTAGTAGTAGTAGTTGCAGTAGTAGCAGCAGTAGTAGTAGTAGTTGCAGTAGTAGCAGCAGTAGAAGTAATAGCAGTAGTAGTAGCAGCAACAGTAGTAGTAATAGCAGTAGTAGTAGCAGGAACAGTAGTAGTAATAGCAGTAGTAAGCAGCAGCAGTAGCAGCAGTAGTAGTAGTAGTAGCAGCAGTAGATGTAATAGCAGTAGTAGTAGCAGCAACAGTAGTAGTAATAGCAGTAGTAAGCAGTAGTAGTAGTAGTAGTAGCAGCAGTAGAAGTAACAGCAGTAGTAGTAGTAGCAGCAACAGTAGTAGTAATAGCAGTAGTAAGCAGCAGCAGTAGCAGCAGTAGTAGTAGTAGTTGCAGTAGTAGCAGCAGTAGAAGTAATAGCAGTAGTAGTAGCAGCAACAGTAGTAGTAATAGCAGTAGTAGTAGCAGCAACAGTAGTAGTAATAGCAGTAGTAAGCAGCAGCAGTAGCAGTAGTAGTAGTAGTAGCAGCAGTAGAAGTAATAGCAGTAGTAGTAGCAGCAACAGTAGTAGTAATAGCAGTAGTAAGCAGCAGTAGTAGTAGTAGTAGTAGTAGTAGTAGCAGCAGCAGTAGAAGTAATAGCAGTAGTAGTAGCAGCAGCGACAGTAGTAGTAATAGCAGTAGTAAGCAGCAGCAGTAGCAGCAGCAGCAGTAGTAGTAGTAGTAGTAGTAGTAGCAGTAGAAGTAATAGGAGTAGTAGTAGCAGCAACAGTAGTAGTAATAGCAGTAGTAAGCAGCGGCAGTAGCAGCAGTAGTAGTAGTAGTAGTAGCAGCAGTAGAAGTAGTAGCAGCAACAGTAGTAGTAATAGCAGCAACAGTAGTAGTAATAGCAGTAGTAGTAGCAGCAACAGTAGTAGTAATAGCAGTAGTAAGCAGCAGCAGTAGCAGTAGTAGTAGTAGTAGTAGCAGCAGTAGAAGTAATAGCAGTAGTAGTAGCAGCAACAGTAGTAGTAATAGCAGTAGTAAGCAGCAGTAGTAGTAGTAGTAGTAGTAGTAGTAGTAGTAGTAGCATCAGTAGAAGTAACAGCAGTAGTAGTAGTAGCAGCAACAGTAGTAGTAATAGCAGTAGTAAGCAGCAGCAGTAGCAGCAGTAGTAGTAGTAGTTGCAGTAGTAGCAGCAGTAGTAGTAGTAGTTGCAGTAGTAGCAGCAGTAGAAGTAATAGCAGTAGTAGTAGCAGCAACAGTAGTAGTAATAGCAGTAGTAGTAGCAGGAACAGTAGTAGTAATAGCAGTAGTAAGCAGCAGCAGTAGCAGTAGTAGTAGTAGTAGTAGCAGCAGTAGAAGTAATAGCAGTAGTAGTAGCAGCAACAGTAGTAGTAATAGCAGTAGTAAGCAGCAGCAGTAGCAGTAGTAGAAGTAGTAGTAGCAGCAGTAGTAGTAGTAGTAGCAGCAGTAGAAGTAATAGCAGTAGTAGTAGCAGCAACAGTAGTAGTAATAGCAGTAGTAAGCAGCAGCAGTAGCAGCAGTAGTAGTAGTAGTTGCAGTAGTAGCAGCAGTAGAAGTAATAGCAGTAGTAGTAGCAGCAACAGTAGTAGTAATAGCAGTAGTAAGCAGCAGCAGTAGCAGTAGTAGAAGTAGTAGTAGCAGCAGTAGTAGTAGTAGTAGCAGCAGTAGAAGTAATAGCAGTAGTAGTAGCAGCAACAGTAGTAGTAATAGCAGTAGTAAGCAGCAGTAGTAGTAGTAGTAGTAGCAGCAGTAGAAGTAATAGCAGTAGTAGTAGCAGCAGCGACAGTAGTAGTAATAGCAGTAGTAAGCAGCAGCAGTAGCAGCAGCAGCAGCAGTAGTAGTAGTAGTAGTAGTAGTAGTAGCAGTAGAAGTAATAGGAGTAGTAGTAGCAGCAACAGTAGTAGTAATAGCAGTAGTAAGCAGCGGCAGTAGCAGCAGTAGTAGTAGTAGTAGTAGTAGTAGCAGCAGTAGAAGTAGTAGCAGCAACAGTAGTAGTAATAGCAGTAGTAAGCAGCAGCAGCAGTAGTAGTAGTAGTAGTAGTAGTAGTAGTAGTAATAGCAGTAGTAGTAGCAGTAGAGAATATAGACTTTCAAGCGTCATATGGGATTTATGAGACTATTAGGTGTACCGGTACTTTTAAAGTAGGTCTACCTTCGACACATTTTACATGGGGACAATAGTGATGCGCAGTGTTGCATACGTGTTCGAATATCAATAAAACGTGTAGTTTGATGTCACACCATTGCTCAGTCTGGTTTTTGTTCCTTGAATATTGTACGAAATGGAAATATGAAAATTAAAAAATTATCTTTTGAAGAGGCGGAGAAGTTCAAATATCTTGGAGCAACAGTAACAAATATAAATGATACTCGGGAGGAAATTAAACGCAGAATAAATATGGGAAATGCCTGTTATTATTCGGTTGAGAAGCTTTTGTCATCCAGTCTGCTGTCAAAAATGTGAAAGTTAGAATTTATAAAACAGTTATATTACCGGTTGTTCTGTATGCTTGTGAAACTTGGACTCTCACTTTGAGAGAGGAACATAGGTTAAGGGTGTTTGAGAATAAGATGCTTAGGAAAATATTTGGGGCTAAGAGGGATGAAGTTACAGGAGAGTGGAGAAAGTTACACAACACAGAACTGCACGCATTGTATTCTTCACCTGACATAATTAGGAACATTAAATCCAGACGTTTGAGATGGGTAGAGCATGTAGCACGTATGGGCGAATCCAGAAATGCATATAGAGTGTTAATAGGGAGGTCGGAGGGAAAAATACCTTTAGGGAGGCCGAGACGTAGGTGGGAAGATAATATTAAAATGGATTTGAGGGAGGTGGGATATGATGATAGAGACTGGATTAATCTTTCTCAAGATAGGGACCAATGGCGGGCTTATGTGAGGGCGGTAATGAACCTCCGGGTTTTTTAAAAGCCAGTAAGTAAGTAAGTAAGTAAGTATTAGCTTCACTGAAGTAATGCAGTCACTACAGCATCATTCAGTGAGACTCACAAAGAGCCTTTCTATTTAAAATCTAACCTGTGTACGGTTATTAAATCTAGTCTGTGTTTCTCATAATCCTGGACACGAACATGTGGACCTTTGTCTCAGAGTTGTGAAAGGCTGAATATGGTCAGAGTAGTTCTATGGACAATGAAGTGGGGGAGGGGAATGCATGGAAATTTTGTAAAACTGCCAGCGGCACTACAAACTGGTAACAAAATTTAGTCCAACTATCATTTTTTTCCGTGCGCGACTGGCTGGCACGCAGTGTTGCCTATCTAAGAAGACTGCAGGCGGCAGATAGCGTACAGACCGCAAATACACAAGGGATGCCCGCCACGCCACGCCGCTGTATATCTGTAATTTATTATTTCTGGAGTGCGATGTGAAACAACGTTAGTTTGCCAAGCCCAGTGCTGCCCCCACCGCAGTCCTTGGCAGGAAGGACCGACCGAGCAGTGCGACACACAGACTCCTTAGTACGGGTATTGACTGTTCACAGGGCATGTCTCGCTGACTCCCACCCGTCTTTAATTTGTAACACTCTTTATACAGGGACATCATTTTATTTTTACTTCAATTTTTATTGTACCTGAGTTTTTGAATGTACTTCACTCCCACCCCTTCTACTAATGAAGTCCAACCGTCCTCCACACAGATCCAAGACCGCATAAACAGTCATAGTAGCCATACGGTCATAGTGAACAGTACGTTCCAAAAATATGTTCGCGTTTTCCAGTGACGAAAGAGCTTTCAATATTGAATCATTTTCCATTTGCCTACGTCGCATCCCGGTTTCCCCCACCTGCTTCTGTTCGCCTCTCTGTAAATGCTAGTGGCTGGGCTGTCTTAGCTCTTTTTTGAGAACATTAATTTCTGTTAGGAATTGGACGTCTACGCAATATTATACCCATACAATTGTTTAAAATAACTTAAATAAAAGGGCCTCGTTAAGTAATTAACTGTCAAAGTGATTTCCTCCCTTTCTACGACTCTACGACGTAACCACTTGGACGGACAGTAATTTCATCTTTTCGGATCAGGGAGAAGTGAAAATTGAATTTACAGTACGTAAGGTCTCTTTTCTAGAGTAGGTACAGAATTATTTCAACATAAGTTACTGATACGAAGTACGAACCTGGTAATTGGATTTACGTACAATAGTCTATAGTGCGATAATATGCACATTAGAACTGAAGCCTGTATCGAAATGAACGGCCACCATTTTCAAAAATGTGTTTAAATATCCATATTACGATTATTTTTCAATTTAACTTCATTCTCTATAGTGTACGCTAATGTGCTGTAGACAGTATAATATACACTGCATAATGAATACGTCCACATGGAAAGCACAGTTCGTAAGTAAAAACACTCATTGTTAATACTGTACTGTATTTTGATTAAACAAAAACCTAATGAAAATTATCAAACCCAAAATCGCGATATTTCCTAGTTTACGTAAATGGATGAACTACTTTTCTTCCCTCCTATACCTAGTAAAGTGATTTGTTTGTATATAAAGGCCGGTATCATCGAACTCCAGTCGTGGAAGGGGGTAGCAAACGGTGTTTCCAGCTCTTAATCGTTGATCCAAAGGTATAGCCAGGTTAATATTAGAAATGTTAGTAAAAAATAAAATGATGTCCCTGTACAATGTTTGAATGGCAGCTTTAGATTAAGCACATCCATCTAGTACAGGGCTGGGCAGCAAGAGCGGATTCTACTCTCTCACGGGGAGCCGTATGATTGTTCTTCATCCCCTTTCTTCCCCGCCGAACACCGCGCAGCGTTGATTTAGTAACGGATGAATATTAAGCGTCCCCGTTTAGAGTCTAGTTCCGCTCCCGATGCCCAGGCCTGATCTAGTAAGATTATATACGGCTTGTCCCAGGGATACGCATATTCAATCTTACAACGCCCTCATATCGTAAATAATAAATGAATTATTGATATGCAGTTCGTGGAATATCACTTTTATTGACAGAGGAATGACTAGACAGAGAGCACCAATTACGCAAATGCGTTCCACGCATATATTACATTCAATATAAACTGATTCACGGGATAATGGGCGAACAGATACTGTTAATGTGACAGCACAGGTGAGTTTAAATTATGTTTAATACAGCGAGAGTCATACCGCGATGTTCAGTTGTTTGTGCTAAGTATACGTTGTTGCTAGAAGATGAAATCGTGATAGAACTATAGTCTATGTGGAAATACTGTAGAAGGTCAGTTCATTTTATGTAGGCTATATTATAAATTTTTGTTCCTTATTTTAGAGACGTTATATCAATTAATAGGTTATTCAAACATTGATTTTCTGATAGTCACATGACGCCGAGAATTTGCAATGCCGATAACTGATATTTGCCTTACCGTTGGGGAAAACCGCGAAAAAATTCAGACAGGTAGTTAGAAAAGTGGGAATCGAACCAAAGCAGCTCCGGATCAACAGGCAATGCGCTACCAACTGAGCTACGTTGCTCAGGAACTATTAATTACAATTGAACCTTAGAGTCAGTCTTGTTATGTGGCGTTAACACAATCTATATTAACTATATGTGGTTGCTAGGATACGAAGTCGTGATAATACTAAAACTGACATAAGGAAATCGCTGTTAAGTTCACTTTACGTGCATTATTAATTACAATTGAACCTTAGAGTCAGTCTTGTTATGTGGCGTTAACACAATCTATGTTAACTGTATGTGGTTGCTAGGATATGAAATCGTGATAATACTAAAACTGACATAAGAAAATTAGTAGTAGTAGTAGTATTTATTCATTTAACCTGGCAGAGATAAGGCCGTCAGGCCTTCTCTGCCCCTCTACCAGGAGATTCCAACTACAATATCAACAATAAAATTACAATTAGTATTAAATTTACAATTACAATTACAAATAATATTACAATTAGTATTAAATTTACAATTACAATAAAATCAAAGTACGAAAAGATTACCTGAATAATTAAAGCTAGATAATTTATCATAGAGAAACAAAGAATATTTTATATTTACTGAATTACAAATTAAATCTAGAATAACAAAATTGTATAGTGATGAAATTACTGAATATTGAAATATTTTGTGATAGATTAAAGAAACTATTTTCAAGTAATCAATTACTGACCAAGTGCCTAGTAAGTTTTCGTTTGAATTCAATTTTATTTCGACAGTCCCTGATGCTAGCAGGTAGCGAATTCCAGAGTCTTGGCAGGGCTATTGTGAAAGAAGATGAGTATGAGGAGGTGCGATGGGATGGTATTGTTAGTATTGTTTCATGACGAGAGCGTGTGTTCAGATTGTGGTGGGAAGAAAGGTAAGTGAAGCGAGACGACAGGTACGAAGGAATAGAAGAGTTCAAGATTTCGAAGAGAAAGAGAAGTGAATGTAAATTTCTTTTCTTATCTAGTTTAAGACAACCTATTGCTTCCAGGGATGGGGTAATATGATCATATTTACGAACATTGCTTACAAAACGTACACACAAATTATGAACATGTTGAAGTTTCATTTTGTTGTCGCTGGAGAGGTCAGTCAGTAAAATGTCCGCATAGTCGAAATAGGGAAATGCAAGTGTCTGCACAAGGGACTTTTTTAAGCAAGAGGGAAGATGAACATTTATCCTTTTTAGCACATGAATAATAGAATATACTTTTCTGCAGGTTTCTGTGATTTGCATGTCCCAGTTGAGATTATTATCCACGTGAATGCCAAGATTTTTTACTGAAGAACTGAAAGGGATATGCACTGTACTTACTTTAACAGGGGAAATGTCGAGGTGTTTTACAGCGTCGGTTTGCCGTTTGTGTCCTAATATAATTGCTTGTGTCTTTCCAGGATTGATTTTAAGACGGAGTTTCTTTGTCCATGTCACAATCGAGTCAATGTCTTCGTTCAATTTATCTATAGCGTCATTTACTCGGTCTAAGCGGGAAGAGATGTAGCATTGAAGGTCGTCAGCATACAAGTGATAGTTACAATGCCTTACAAGAGATGTAATATCATTGACATATATTGTGAACAACAATGGTCCGAGTACCGACCCCTGTGGTATACCTGATGTTATGTCAAGCCAGGAGGAGCTTCGATTCCCGGATACAACACATTGTTGTTAAGTTCATTTTACGTGCATTATTAATTACAATTGAACCTTAGAGTCAGTCTTGTTATGTGGCGTTAACACAATCTATGTTAACTGTATGTGGTTGCTACGATACGAAATCGTGATAATACTAAAACTGACATAAGAAAATCGCCGTTAAGTTCATTTTATGTGCATTATTAATTATTGAACCTTAGAGTCAGTCTTGTTATGTGGCGTTAACACAATCTATGTTAACTGTATGTGGTTGCTACGATACGAAATCGTGATAATACTAAAACTGACATAAGAAAATCGCCGTTAAGTTCATTTTATGTGCATTATTAATTATTAAACCTTAGAGTCAGTCTTGTTATGCGGCGTTAACACAATCTAAGTTAACTACACTTCTGTTCGCCAGAATACTAAAACTGATGTAAGGCAGGCTATCATGTGCGTGTGGACTGAACGGCACGCACACTACGCACACTTCCGACGTGAGGCGTAGGAGAGCCAGTCTTTCCACGGTCTCAGGTTTGGCTGCGTCGTTACAAAGCTCTGGCTGTCTAGCAGACTTATTTCATGTTTGTTTCTGGTTTTGTGGAGTAATTTAATTGCAAGAACAAGCGACTTAATGTAACGGATAAGAGCGGGTAACAAATCGTCGCCATCTGCACCAGACAACTGAAATATACGCAAACCGAGGGGAGCGCCACGCCGAGGTCTATCGGACAGGCTTCGAGAAGAATTACACGAGGGACATCAGAGTGATGACGTCACTGAAAACCGAAACATTCGACCTGTGTGACGTCTGCAGTAGATGCAACATAGGCTAACTGCAGTGTAGTTCACGCATTCACAGTTCGTATGAGGGAGGGCTTGGGATCTGAGCTCTGAGCGGCGATTACGTTGTGTCTGCGTCACGTGACACAGAGAAGATGCAGTTACATCAGTTTTAAAATAATTGAAATTGTCTTGGCAGCGAGATTCATGTAACACACACAAGGCACCATTCTAGAAGAGGAGGCTCGTGCCGTCGAGTGGATATGATTTAAGGCCTCCAAGAGGCTCAAAGTGTGACGAGATGTCACCGTGTTACAGAAACAGAAACATTCAACGTTTTGGAGTATGCATATCAGGAAAAGAAATAAAGGGCAATCTATCTGTTAAATGTCTCGCCAAGTGTTGTTGTCCAAAACTGGACATAAAATTTAAATCTGAAACCCATTTTACTCTTAAATTATTGAAAGTCTCTGTCTGGCGTTATATCCGTTCTTATAGCTTAATTATGTAACAGGTTCCGTAAACAATTTATAAAATTGTCATATCCGAAAGTATTTTCTCATTCGTATTTTAAGCATCATATATTTAACAGTAGTTGAGTCTGTACTTAGATATGATATAATTGGTTGGGGAGAAGTGCTAAATCACATTTCATTCCCTTGGCTTTGCTTCACGAAAAGAATAATTAATAGTCGTTAGTCAAAATCTACAAAAGGCAAAACATCTATATATATATATATATATATATATATATATATATATATATATATATATAATGGTAATGGAAATTACGGGAAAACGGCTGAACGGATTTTAATGGATGACCCCTCATTTTGAAGCTTGGAACCCAAATTTTTCAGAAAAATAGTAATTTTTAATGAAATGTCAATTTTCCTACTACATTTTCGTATTTTCCAAAATCCATCTGTCGTCAGTTTTGAGAAATAGGTGATGGCGCTTTCAGAATAAAACAAAACAAAACACAAACACACTACTGTACAATAAACAATATCACACGAAGGCTATGACCTGCAGGATTGCTAACATATTTGGAGTTCAGATGGCTGACATTAATACCAATATGTCGAGCTTCATTTGTGTAACTTTTTCTGAACGTTTCTGTAATATCGGTTATTAAAAACTTCAATACTTACTAAAAAGAAGATTCTCTGGTGTGTAATTTTCTGAGTACAGCTGTCTGTGTATTGGATATTAAAAACTACAAGACTTAAGAATGTTTGATGACATTATTACCATTAAAAATGAAATATTATTATAGTGAATGCCATGATGTGTTTGTCACCAATTATACAGATTAATGCTTTATTGATGATATGAAAGTGAAACCTTTTGGGGTCATATAAGTAGGCGTAGAGAATATCTGAAGTTAGATCTTCATTTCTATAATATTCATTGAGTGACGGCTATATATTAGTCTATAGAAAACTTACGTAAGATAACAATATTGTTATTAAAGTGGAATATTTTTAAAGTTATTAGTCAAGTGGTATGGGTATTTTCCACATATTTAATGGCGGTATGGTATAGATATTTAAAGCTGAAAGTTAGAATTTATAAAACAGTTATGCTACAGGTTGTTATTTATGGTTGTGAAACTTAGATTTTCACTTTGAGAGAGGAACAGAGATTAAGGGTGTTCTAAAATGAGATGCTTAGAAAAATATTTGGGGCTAAGAGGGATGAAGGCATAGGACAATGGAGAAAGTTACACAACGCAGAACTGCACGCATTGTATTCTTCACCTGATATAATTAGGAACATTAAATCCAGACATTTGAGATGGCAACGCATGTAGCACGTATGGGTTAATCTAGAAATAGTATAGAGTGTTAATTGGAAGACCTTGAGGGAGGCAGACGTAGATGGGGGGATAATATTAAAATCGATTTCAGAAAGGTGGGATATGATGGTAGAGACTGGATTAATCTTTCTTAGGATAGGGACCGATAGTGGGCTTATGTGAGGGCGGCAATGAACCTCTGGGTTCCTTAAAAGCCATTTGTAAGTAAGTAATGTAGAATTTATATGTGGTGTTCTCTTAGTATTGTCTAGAGGAGCGCAAGAATTGTAATGCCTAAGGGAAGACCAAAAGGTATTACTTTCTGATAAAATAAGAGGCTTACATAATGTTGTAGTGTCCTGATCGCTTTAACAAGATCTCTTAGCAGGATAAAATGATTCTACCCTCTACATTTCAAGGTAGTTCACGAAACATGCAGTAGCTATACCAAGACGCTATGTCTATGGTTGGAAAGCATGGCAAACCATATATTTTGTGCGAGATCGTGCGTATTTGCTTGTTTTCCGCACAGAACCAATACGCGGTAAGTGTGAAATACCACATTCAGTATTCCCAACCTAACACACATAACAATTTCCCTCTTCTTACCGCTTAAGCGCGACATTCATTTTACTGCTTTAGGCTTTTAACATATTATTTTTAGAGACGTTTAACATAGTAATAATTATAAATTGGAAACTTACCTCTGCAATTTCACCTAAATTGCACTGTTAATTATTGTTTTTAAATATTTACAAAAATTAAGTAAAGTCTACTACTCCACGAAACTTATTGCATTCCTGATACAAGTAACATTAAGGAAGCCGTGAAAAAATCAACAAGATTCCAGATGCGGATGTTATTACTGCAATATGTTATATAAATAATATTGTTAAAATATTAAAATGAAAAATAAATCATTACATAACCTTACCGTTTGTTTTAAGTTCGCATTTATAGACTGGGGAAAAAAAAATACAGACGTATATCACGGCCTGTTGGAGTATAGTAAACACAGAAAAAGTTTTATAGCAACAATGTTGAAGAAAGATATTTTGGTTTTCCGAAGTTGCCGTCATTAAACAGAAACCAACATGGAGATTTAATTGCAACTAATTAGAAATTCGTCTTCCAGGTATGTAATAAACGATCTTCGCACAAAATAACTCAACTACGTTTCGCTTTTTCAATCTTTTCCTCGACCATGAAAACGTCAACATACCGCTCTTGTAACGCATATTACTATTCTAACTCTGACAATCCGCAATGACCTGAAATAGCTACTGTTTCACTCCCAAATGAAAAACCGACTAATCGTCCTGACATTGTTACTTGCGTTTTTACATTGAAACTCAAGATCTGAAGATGTAATAGTAATAGTATAGGTTCAATAAAAAAGTATTTAGCATAAAGAAAACCAATCAGAGGGGTATGTTTCTTTGTTATGGAAGCAAATAACTTCCAAAATATCTGGTATTCTTCATTGGTAATAAATTTGAAAAATTTTAATTTGAATTGTAATGAACTTAGTTTGCAGCATTTGCTACACGAGCCACTAATTTCATTTTATTCATAATGTTGTGTTCATAATATTGAACGAATTTACTATTTAACTTTGATGAACTTTTTTTTTTCATAAAATTCATTCTGAGCACAAAGATGAGAGAAACACTTCATAATACTGTGCAAAATATGTTAGCTCTCTTACTTAACCAAAATACAATACAAAATCTGTGCAAATTTATTCTTCATATTATGGACCGATTTATTAAAATAAATCCAGAATTAAGTAACCTTAATAACTACATTTTCAGTAAGGGAATTAAATATATTATTTCTTTAATTTGAAAATGTCTCTAACGTGCAACAAAAGAGATTTTCAGCGTAGCGTCGTATAAACATTTTACTTTTTTTTCTGAAATTAATGTTATAAAACATCCTGCATGGCAGAGATAATGGTTTTAAACAGTTTATCTTGTGATTTCGAGCTTTGTTGTAAATTTTAATTTAAAGAAGCAGGAAAATAAAGCTGACATTACAGAATATCCGACTACGCGCGCATTTAGTTTCATAGTATGAACAGACCTGTGTATAATGCAACGTACTACTTCTTTACGCATTTTGCGCAGTAAGCGAAGTTGTACGAATTATCAGCGAGAATTTTACATTGAATTACATTCCTTTTAATGGGATATGTAGAATAGGTAGGAATGATCAGACAATGCCAGCCACATAGATTTTCATATGACTATCGTCTACCTGATATATTATTATTATTATTATTATTATTATTATTATTATTATTATTATTATTATTATTATTATTACTTACTTACTGGCTTTTAAGGAACCCGAAGTTCATTGCCGCCCTCACATAACCCCTCCATCGGTCCCTATCCTTAGCAAGATTAATCCATTCTCTATCATCATATCCCACCTCCCTCAAATCCATTTTAATATTATCTTCCCATCTACGTCTCGGCCTCCCTAAAGATCTTTTTACCTCCGGTCTCCCAACTAACACTCTATATGCATTTCTGGATTCGCCCATACGTGCTACATGCCCTGCCCATCTCAAACGTCTGGATTTAATGTTCCTAATTATGTCAGGTGAAGAATACAATGCGTGAAGTTCTGTGTTGTGTAACTTTCTCCATTCTCCTGTAACTTCATCCCTCTTAGCCCCAAATATTTTCCTAAGCACCTTATTCTCAAACACCCTTAACTTATGTTCCTCTCTCAAAGTGAGAGTCCTTCAACCGAATAATAACAGGCATTTCCCATATTTATTCCGTGTTTAATTTCCTCCCGAGTATCATTTATATTTGTTACTGTTGCTCCCAGATATTTGAACTTCTCCACATCTTCAAAAGATAAATTTCCAGTTTTTATATTTCCATTTCGTACAATATTCTCGTCACGAGACATAATCATATACTTTGTCTTTTCGGGATTTACTTCCAAACCTATCTCTTTACTTGCTTCCAGTAAAATTCCCGTGTTTTCCCTATTATTATTATTATTATTATTATTATTATTATTATTACTATTATTATTATTCCGAAAGTGATAGGGACTGAGATAGTGGAGTTAGAGGGAGGACCACCCATAGAAATTTTCCCCCCTTCACAAACATGTCAGGCCTCTGTCGTCTCGCTAATATTTTAATGAAAATTCAATTAAGTACAGTATTAAAACAAGAGGCTAAGAAAATTTAATTTTTGTGTCTGACATCATTATTCATTATTCATTACTGAAATTGGAACATTACTTGGGCAAAAGAAATAAGAATTCTCAGTTTATAATCAGTCTTACACTCAGTAAAAAATAAGATGCACACACTGTATAAGTAGGCCAGTATAGTATAGTCTAAGTCAGTCATGACAATTGATGCCCATAGGAGCAAGCGCGCGCTTTAGAACCCAGGAGAGCCTGAGCGCTTTACACCGGAAAGGAAAGAGACAGACGAAAGTGGTGGTATATGCCGCTTGGTCGAGCTATATTCAGGGATGGCCAGCACTGGTTCAATAGATAAAGGGAAGAGAACTTATTAAAACTTTATCCATGTTAATTTTTAGATTTGCCTGAGAAGTATAAGTGCATTATAGGAATGTAAGTTTTAATTTTAATGCTCATTTTTCACAAGTTTGATTTTTTTATTCAAAAGAAATATTTTTTCAACTTTTCATATAGAAAAGTGAAATTTTCCTATAGAAAAGTGAAATTTTCAGGTATAGGCCTATTTATTTAGTAGCCTTACAGAATGTTTTCGTAAATCTAATATACCGTATATACGTATTACTGAAGATAGTGTATTGAAAAGTTTGAAAATATTCGCATGGAAATTGTTTGTAAGGAAATGAATTAACAAAGCAACTACTGTTACATCATAAGCAAAAGATACGTGCCCATGTGTTGTAAAAATGTCAGCTCTATAGCTTCAGCAGATTTCGAGAAAATAATTTAATATTCTGATGATAGGAAGTTGCTCACAAATACTGTATCACCTTAAAAGCATAATGCGATAAGAGTTTTGTTATGTAATATTAGTTACACTTAAAACAGATACAGTACCTAGGTAACTTTGCTTTGTACTGTAATATTGTTTTGATTAGTTTATTGATTACTTTTGTAAGGCTAAAGATACCATCAATATAAATTCTAACTTATTATGTCATAGTCAATCTCTTTCTTTGGAATATCACTTCCTTTATGAATGAAGTGTTTCATCCACTTAATACAGTATAATATTATACTACTATGGAATTTAAGTGAATATTCCTTCTTAACTCTCTATTATGTTATTAAGATTTAAAACACAAGTGCAATATTAAGAAATCAGTGTTAGTACTTTTGTTTTACAGACAATATAGATAATATTAAACAGAAAGAAGCCATATAAAAATAACGACATAAAATTTCACGTTCCGTTTGAAGTTCGTGCACCACTGTTTTCTTAATCCAACAGGTTGCTTATTCATATACACAACCCTTCCTCTTTCCATACTTAGCGCTTGCTGCCCGCGCACGACATCAAGGTCAGAAAAATGCGCTTGCTTTGACACCACTGGTCTAAGTAATAGTTGTGCATTAGTATCCCAACTGAAACATCACACCTATAGAAGCAGGCGGCTTTAGTCTTAACCCTTCAATAGCAGTCTACTTCTTAAAACTTGTTGAACACATAATTACCATTCCAATAATAGGCCTATGTTGATTTAACAGATTTTTTCTTTCATGTAGAAAAAATTTTATGAATATTTTGTTCCCATCTCTCCTTAAGAAGATATAAAAAAAAATTAGGCCCCCTTGTCCCCCCCGCGCACTCGAGTGGTGTCATCCCTTGGGCTGCCGTTTACAGAACATGACAATCACGTGTTTTTTGTGCATCTCATATGCAGTGGGACATGCGTAACTTATTGAACGCACGTGTACTACAAGCAGTAACATGAGCTGCTGCCACCAAGTCAAAAGGAGGATAGAAATGGCCGAGGAAGCTTTGTATAGAAAAAGAAGCATCTTCTGCGCCACTCTGGAAAAAGAACTAAGGAAGAGACTGGTGAAGTGTTTTGTGTGGACTGTGGCATTGTATGGGGCAGAAATATGGACATTACGACGAAGTGAAGAAAAACTACTAGAAGCATTTGAAATGTGGAGCGTGTGAAATGGACATACAGAATAAAAATTAAGCTGTACTAGAAAGAGTGGATGGAGAAAGAATGATGCTGAAGATGATCAGGAAGAGAACAATAAATTGGATGGTCACTGGCTAAGAAGAAACTGCCTACTGAAGGATGCACTGGAAGGAATGGTGAACGGGAAAAAAGTTCGGGACGAAAGAAGATATCAGATGATAGACGACATTAAG
This sequence comes from Periplaneta americana, assembly GCF_040183065.1. Taxonomy (NCBI): domain Eukaryota; kingdom Metazoa; phylum Arthropoda; class Insecta; order Blattodea; family Blattidae; genus Periplaneta; species Periplaneta americana. Next base: position 2,186,459 of record NC_091131.1, on the reverse strand, counting down.
ATATATGGATCATATGCGGAGACTAAGAGGAAGGCGGAAAATAGGGAAGGTTGGAGAATGCCGGGTTTGCAGTGAAAGACTTGTCCTTGGGAAGAAAACTTTAGTATGAATGAATGAATCTCTTAGTGTGAATGATTTTATTTCTTGAATTGTACAGACAGACAGACAGACAGACGGCACACCGAATTTTCTGAATAATATTATGCTGCAAAATTTAAGTATCTCAAAACCGATCTTTCGCGAGGTCCTATTTCGTACAAAACGCCCTGTACACTACAGTAATGACAGTAACCATGTTCGGAAGTATCGAAGTTTGTATAACAAAAAACCATAAACACTTGGTGAAATCATCGGCAGTTCTGAACACATAAATAATGATTCAGCTCACAAATACATTTGGCAACCATGTTTACTCTCGCAATGCAGCACCAAAGCAAACATATTTGACGCAACCGTTGTTATTTCTGGTGGCTCGAGCTGTAATGACAGTTGAAACGCGGCGCGCACCTGCAATAATCAAGCGGTCAATTTCGAAGCCAAACTGGGAAATTTGTTTAGAGGCTATTGCCTGCTCTTGTAGGACGAGCGAACCTCTTCCTGCCGCTCTGAAATAATAGCCTGATGGGGTGAACGACCTCTATAATTTGCTCCCAAATAAATATTACGGTTAATTCAGCAGAAGTGCTCGGGAATTACCTGGCGCTCACATCTTCACTCACAACACGTTGCCATGGCGACACGCCGGCCGGCGCGACTGGGGGGAGCAGGTCAGTGGGGTTGAAACACTGCCTATAGCAACTTCGTATGTGTGTGTATGTATGTATGTATGTATGTATGCATGTATGTATGTATGTGTGTGTATGTATGTGTGTATGTGTGTATGTATGTGTATGTGTGTATGTGTGTATGTATGTATGTATGTATGTATGTATGTATGTATGTATGTGTGTGTGTATGTATCTGTATGTGTGTATGTATGTATGTGTGTATGTATGTATGTATGTATGTATGTATGTATGTATGTGTGTATGTATGTATGTATGTGTGTATGTATGTATGTGTATGTATGTATGTATGTATGTATGTATGTATGTATGTATGTATGTATGTATGTATGTGTGTATGTATGTGTGTATGCATGTATGTATGTGTGTGTATGTATGTGTGTATATGTGTATGTGTGTATGTATGTATGTGTGTATGTATGTATGTATGTATGTGTGTGGGTATGTATGTATGTATTACAGGGCGTTTCCGAACTCTACCGACAAACTCAAGTGGATATTCGGAGAAGATATCTGAACATTTTGAGTTAAGGAGTCAATGGCAATCGGAGTTTTGTTTTGGAGTTATTGGCTAAACAAAACCCTGTCTAACAATTACGTCATTACTATCCCATATTGTGCCTCGTCCTCTTTCATGCCCTGAATATGAAAGAATATGTTAAATTGTTATGTTTTATTTAACGACGCTCGCAACTGCAGAGGTTATATCAGCGTCGCCGGATGTGCCGGAATTTTGTCCCGCAGGAGTTCTTTTACATGCCAGTAAATCTACTGACATGAGCCTGTCGCATTTAAGGACACTTAAATGCCATCGACCTGGCCCGGGATCGAACCCGCAACCTTGGGCATATTTTTTTTATTGGGTTATTTTACGACGCTGTATCAACATCTCAGGTTATTTAGCGTCTGAATGAAATGAAGGTGATAATGCCGGTGAAGTGAATCCGGGGTCCAGCACCGAAAGTTACCCAGCATTTGCTCGTATTGGGTTGAGGGAAAACCCCGGAAAAAACCTCAACCAGGTAACTTGTCCCGACCAGGAATCGAACCCGGGCCACCTGGTTTCGCAGCCAGACGCGCTGACCGTTACTCCACAGGTGTGGACTCCTTGGGCATAGAAGGCCAGCACTATACCAACTCGCCAACCAGGTCGACTGAAGAAATACGTTCCGGTTCGTGATTGAAGGTATTGCCTGTGTCATGGCCAGCCAGACCATCTGACCTTATAATTACATTTTTGTCTGCAAAATGCCTAACTTTTTGACATCTTTTCTTAGCTTAGGTTAATTTCGGGATTCATTTCAGCAGGCCAGTATAATATATCATGATCATGAGTAGGACTCGGAAGTTCATGAATTAAAAATCACAGAAAAATGACATAAAATTACCTTAAATTTCTGAAAATATCACATTAAAATAAAAAGACGACCATGAGTTTAATATTAAAATTGAAACAAAATAATGGTGCCTATGCTCCCATCTGTGGAACTCAGGCACTAATTGTCGCAAACAATTTTCGTCTGCTTTGTTTTTCTTTCGCCATTTTGTAAGTCTTCACTGTGTGTTACAATATGCTGACTGCGGGCACTGCGGCTGCAGTATTTGTTCTCTTGCGTTGAATTTGGGGGAAGCACATAACACACGTGGTCAGAAGTCAAGGCTGATGCAACCATATGGAAAATCCCTGCGTGACGCCGCAATCGAATTGCTTAAGCAATCTGCGAATAGAGACTACGACTACAACGTAAAAAAGTCCATTGGAAAGCAGAAAAGGATAAAAATGCAATAAAAAGTAGAACATTTCCTAAAAAATGACCGTAGTCAATAAAATACTGAAAACTGCAAACAATAGCAAAATAAAAGCAAGTTATATTATTTCGTGTTGAAGTGAAACAAGCTTGTATTGCATTCTGCATCGTCTGTGATGTCTTAGAAAAAATACGATATTTCATCAACTTCCGAGCCAAAATTATGAGTAAATATTATTTCAATCCAAGAATACACACGTCCATGTCAAATCTGAAACACGCACATAATAGAAAGAGAGACAATGTCCTGCACTAAATTGAACTGAAAGAGAGGGGAAGTGGGAGAGAAGGTACGCGAAATCGCTTCCTTGCAAAGGGAGTTCGGAGCTGAGAAAAACTGAGTATGTGAGCTCCAAGCCTGTTGGCCACTTGTCTCACCCCGGGCTACGCTGCTCCACTGAAGAAGCTCTAGAAAAATTTTGAAGGGGAAAACCGAAAGTGAACGTAGATCGATCGTGGGAAGGTTTTTTTGTTACGTAGTGTGGACATAATGGTAGTCACTGCCGGGGTATACAGCACAAATATAAATTACTAATTACCAGAAAACAAAATTTCCCGAAACAAAAATAATCCCGAAAAAAAATGCCTTTTATAGTGAATAATTGTATGAATACATTGGGTCTCACCTTGAACGTTCCATCGAGAAACCAGATGCGACTTTTGAATAATATTTCTACATTTTGACGTGTTCCGAACACGATTACCCGATTGCCAATCTCATAAGAAGTATAAAATACAAGATAGTTATCGCCTTGAAGACTTTTTAATACCTCTGGGATCTTCTGAAATTGTGTTTACGATGTTGGAATAGTGGTAGCGCTTTTCGTCTTCACCTCCTCACAACTATCTGCAAAAGTGCACATCCCGGTAGCAGTGTTGCAACACGTGAAGGAACTCCTTGTCATTCAATTCTCAAAATTTTGTCCAGGATTTAGTTCAGGAGGTTTGTCTGCCATGGGTTTCAGATTTGCTTCTACAATTTCAACATCAGTCTCTTCTGTATGGGAATGTGGACAGTCACCGTGGCCTTTATTAAATCTTACTCTTGTACCATCTCTGTGTGTTGAAATGTTTCTGTCTTCTGTATACAAAGTTGTGTTTTATTTTCATGAAGGAAGATGCAATCTTGTACAATATATGTTTCTATTTCCGTAAGTTAGTATTATGAACGTGTAAAAAAAGCCAAATTGATTTTCTGTTATTTAAACTAAAATAAACTTTTCATTGCAATGCTTCCCCTTCAAGCAACACGGAAGTTCATCACAACTGACGAATTATTAATGAGGAGTAACTTACAAGCGAGCGGCACTTCAAAGTTACAAGGAATTCCAACAAAAAGTTCTAAGTGTAAACATGATAGGCCTGCTTAGGAAACCGCAGCACACGCCATTGAAACTTAGAGCCAGTAAAATGTGAACTATACTTATTTGGTTGCTAGGATACGCAGTAAAACTGAAATAACAAAATCTCTGTTAAGTTCATTTTATATGCATTACTAGCCGTACCCGTGCGCTCCGCTGCACCCGTTAGAAATAAATATAAAGTAATTACATAATTAAAATAGGACGTTTGATGCAGGGAACATTCGTGTTTGATAGAAGGATAAATCGTTTAATATGTTACTTAATTTAAATTGTATTTAAAATATTAAAATGCGATCAGTTTGATCCAGAGACCACTCATTTGGTGCAATGACAATTCCTTTAACATGTTATTAATTGTTATTACCAATTATTTTTGGAAAAGCGAAAATTAACAGAAAAATTTTGGCTACAGATTTATTATTATGTTTATATTATATTATATTATATTATATTATATTATATTATATTATATTACATTATATTATATTATGTAAAAAGTGTCTTGATAACGGATGTACTCGAATTAGAAAATTTTTAATTTGTTGTGGGGGCTCTTGAATCTCAGGAGGAACAACTTTTACAACAGCGCAACATAATCTGCTTGGCTCATTACCCAATTTTTTTGCATTGCATTTATTGCATATGTATTTTATGTATTTTAACACGATTCAATTGAGCATAGTTAAAATTTGAATTATAAAATAATGGATTGCTAAGCTAACGAACTATTACTGCATACTAAATCAATACACTCTCGTTGTTCGTTAATTCTCTGAGATAAAAATGAATATGTTCATAAACATTATTTTAAGAAATACAGGAAATGAATATACAGAATAACCTATCAAGTTTTCTGTGCATAAGAAGCTATTTTAATCTTACCTGTCCTCAATTCACTCACAAGTTACTGTAATAACATTATAGCATCATGTCCATCCAGAGAAACTACACTTTCCAATGATGAAACAGCAATTAATTATACAAATCGGTTAATTTAGCTTCCTATATTATTTCATACAAACACAGAAATATTGTCTGTAGGCTATGTTTCACAGCTTTCGATTGTTGTGTCCAAGGCCCCTTATAGATGAAGTAATTTGTTTTTTATTTCAATATACCACCTTAGATGGCAGTTATTTTAATTTTAAAACTCATTTATCTCATTAAATATCAGTCCTCTCAAAACTTTTCAAAGAATAAAACTTATCAGAAATCATTTTTAAAGAAACTTTTGTTATGTAACTTTTTCACAAAAATCAATAATACGCGAGTTATTTCGATTTATTTAATTCAGGCCCCCTTATAACCCCCCTTTTAAATAAGGTATTTTGAATACCATATAGCCTAAAATCTAAGTTACAACGAACTTAATTTATATTCTAATTTTCATCGAAATCGGTTCAGCCATTATCGCGTGAAAGGGTAACAAACAAACGACAGACAGACAGATAGACAGACAGACATACAAACAAAAATAAAAAAAGCGATTTTCGGTTTCAGGATGGTTAATTATACATGTTAACACCAATTATTTTTAGAAAATCGAAAATTACCAGAAAAATTTTGGCTACAGATTTATTATTAGTATAGATTATTCACAATATTGAACCTTATAGTCAGTCTTGTTATGTGGCGTTGACACAATCTATGTTAACTATATGTGGTTGCCAGGATACGAAATCGTGATAATACTAAAACTGGCATAAGGAAATCGCTGTTAAGTTCATTTTATGTGCATTATTAATTACAATTGAACCTTAGAGTCAGTCTTGTTATGTGACGTTAACACAATCTATGTTAACTATATGTGGTTGCTAGGATACGAAATCGTGATAATACTAAAACTGACATAAGGAAATCGCTGTTAAGTTCATTTTATGTGCATCATTGGTTTCGAATCTTCTGGTGAGTCACGTTAAGTGCGGCTGTAGAATCTATGCCAGCCCTATCTAAATTTGTTTTTTTTTTTTAAATTGTACAGTAGTTTTGGGAGTCAATCACTGTGCACTCATCCTGAGATTTAAGGGTATATGTACGTGAACGACCACAAATATTATCAGAAAATGTAGGCTATAAATTTCTAAAATTGTATAAGGAAATGAACTCACAAATGGACAAAAATTACGACGTACCACAACAAGACTTATTAGAACTTAAATATCGGATAAAAGTGTAAAAAAGATTATTAACAATATTTTTTAGAATTCACTTTTTACTTTAAATTACATTTTTTAAAATTTGAAAATTTCCACACATTTTTTCATAACTCCACAACCATTATAGACAGAATTATGAAATTTTGTACACTGATTTAACATGCATTTATGCAAAAGGTGGACTACAGTAATGCCCATTTCTTTGAAAATAGAAAAATTATGCCACAAAACATTATGCAAATTTTAATATACCTTATATAGGACAAAAAAATTAATTGTATTAAAGTAAACAACTCTACATGTCTGAGAATAGTCTGCTTTTGAGAAATAAGTGTTTATTACATGCAGGAAAAATATTAAAATGTCAGAGAGACCATAACAATGTTATGGTTACCAAATGAAGTAAAACTGCAGAATTTTTTTGTTTTTTTTTTTTTCATACTTTGATAAAATTGATTTGAAAAATATTATTAGTAACCTTTTTTATACTTTTATCAGATATTTAAGTTCTAATGAGTCTTGTTGCGGAACCTTGCAATTTTTGTCCAATTATGAGTTCAATTTCTTATAAAATTTAGAAATTTAGAGCCTGCATTTTCTGATAGCATTTATGGTCGTCACGTACATATACCCTTAAAGCTTATAATTTCGGGTGCCTTCGTTTCTGTGAGTGCTGCTGACCTCCACGTGCATTTGGACACACGGTGAGGCGGAGTACCGACTGCTTGCATGGATTTAAAGGCGGCCCCAGCGTGGTGCTGAGTTTCCTTTACAGTGAAATCTACCAGGGGCTGCGGAGCTGCAGCACCCCCAGACATTTGTGGCTCTTGTCTCGTTTTATGTTGTGAAATACATTTATTGTACAGTCTCTATTTAGCGGCTCGAATTTTTTTTTTTTAATTTCGCTCTCAATGACGTCCACGCAATCGTTAGTGAAGTCACTTTCTCCCCTGGTGCTGCCAGAGCGAAACCAGAGACAAGGACTATAGGCTGAAGCCACTTCCTCCCCTGGAGCTGCCAGTCTTGTCTCGGATGTTTTGCGCGTTAGTTTTACCCCTCCTCCCTGCTACCCCTTGCCGTGAATCCAGAGTTTCCAGGCGCTGCAAAATTTGCAGCAGTTTGTCAGTAGCGCGCAGTTTTAAATATATTTTCTTTAATGTTGTGAGTATAACAAGTGCAACAATGTTTAATTCTGTACAATATTTATAGTCTATTCAGTTCAGTACCTTAACAATTCAGGAGAAATGTGAAATTAAGTGCCCATCAGTTGAATCTCATAATGGAAAGAGCCGCTAGACAAAATACAAAGCCTCGCATATTTTTTGCTGATTTATCCAGTATCCCTGCTCTCTTCTCTCGATCTCCACTCAGTCTGTATTAGATTAATGTGTTTCAAAGACAATTCCATCAGCTGGGGCAACAAGATGGATTTAAAATAAGAACAATAAATGTTGTTCATGAGAAGAAGGAGCCATTGCTAGAATGTTTTCAAACCATAATGGAATCTGAAACGTCTAACATCACAAAAAATGAGGCAAGCGCCCTGGTGCGTACTCTTGAAAATCCTGAATTCAATTTCTGGCTCAGTTATTTTTTTCATTTATTAATGTATGCCATGTATTGTGGGTCCCTATCACCACGGCATGGCGCGTCCTCAGGTTGCGGATCGAGGAGACGGCCTCCAGATATGGAGGGTAGCTGCGAATATATTGAATAAGCAGTCGCGGACAGCCGATGAGGGGTGGTCCTCCAGCTTGGGGGTTGGGCGAAGGGCTAACAATCCATCACCGTAAAAAACAGCTTGTTACGAATCCTTCAAATAAGACCTTTAGGGAGACCGAAACGTAGGTGGGAAGATAATATTAAAATGGATTTGAGGGAGGTGGGATATGATGATAGAGAATGGATTAATCTTGCTCAGGATAGGGACCAATGGCGGGCTTATGTGAGGGCGGCAATGAACCTCCGGGTTCCTTAAAAGCCAGTAAGTAAGTAAGTAAGTAAGCATTGATGTGTATATATATATATATATATATATATATATATATATATATATTATACAACCAACTACAACATCGTCAGTTAGATATTTCTAAGGTTCAAATCTGCATATAAAAAATTAAATTATGATTTATTTAACGACACTCGCAACAGCAGGGGTTATATCAGCGTCGCCGGTGTGCCGGAATTTTGTCCGCAGGATTCTTTTAAATGCCATTAAATCTACTGACATGAATTTAAAAGACATGTTGGTTCAGAAAAGTGTGAATACAATTAATAATTATATATAATAAATAAATTTTCAGTCAAATACACTTTTCAGTTTGTGAGGTCAGATAATCTGTTACATCACAATATTTAATACAAAGTCACTAAAATTTTCGACTTTAAAAAGTCATCATCAGATGCATGAGAAGCAAACAATTTTAAATTAGGTGATAGTTGATCTAACAATTAATAATATAGTAAGTAACGTCGGGTGAAACACGCCTCCTTGTCTGGACGTAAACAACTGAACAACTACATAAGTATAAATATAATAAACTTTTTAAAAAACGCTGAATCAGCTCACAACCTTTCAAAATTAATAATAAGCTATTAACTTAAATATTTTCAGACAACTATGGCATTCACCACGACGAATTAGCCTGCGTGCTGTCCCACCAACAGCATTTGCATCACAGCTTTCTCCATCCCTTTTAAATTTATACATTATATATAACATTTTAACATAGTTAATATCAAATTGCATAAATTTAATTTTAATGATATGACCTAATGAGAATACTCAGCCTTTAATTGTATAAGGTTAATATCATGCCGTGCCTTCTCCTTGTTTTATATACACACGAGAATCTAGCATCAGTGTTCAGCTTCACCATGTACAGTTTACTCAAGAGGCACGAAACTTACATACTTGTAAATGCCAGCATGTGCATTACTTACTATATTATTAATTGTCAGATCAACTATCACCTAATTTAAAATTGTTTACTTCTCATGCACCTGATGATGACTTTTTAAAGTCGAAAATATTAGTGACTTTGTATTAAATATTGTGATGTAACAGATTATCTGACCTCACAAACTGAAAAGTGTATTTGACTGAAAATTTATTTATTATATATAATTATTAATTACTACTAACATGAGCCTGTCTCATTTAAACATAACTTACAAGATAAGGCGCATGGAACTAATCTTTAAATAAAGTAAGTTGCTTGGTTTATTTTTGTATGCAGCCCCCCTTAATTCAATACCCACGAGCCGTCACTGAAATCTACTATTCCGATAAAGTACGGCCCCAACTCAGGCTAGTCCCGAATACAAGTGAAGAGGGACCCTCTACCTCCCCGCCTCAATATCGCTTGCACGGACACATCGTTATCTAATTCGAAGAAAAATTCACTCGAATCAGAATCCGCGTCGTCTTTGCGCCTGCACTGTCTGCCTTACCTTCTTCGAACGGCATCCCGCGAACTCGTCAGCGGTGTGTTTTGGGGGCCATTCATTAGATGGCAGCACTCCGCACTTCATTTACTCGCGGACGCGCAGCACTTTCGCCACTTCCAAGGGAACGCGGGCTGTAAATAAAATATTCAACGCGAGCAACAGTGCTGCTACCTACTGGTGACAAATGAAGGTTGAAACCTCGCACCCCACGGAAAAAGAAAAAGAAAATCTGACTTCAGAGCAAGCGACTACATTTTACGGGTTTTGGGCGGAATATTTTAATAATAAAAAACTCGAGCATAAGTCGCTAGGAACAGCCTACAAAACAAGACAAAAGAAGAACGACTGGCAACTGAGTGTGTAGTGGTGTAGACTGTAGAATGTCCGACGACAATATTGGACGTACCGCGGAAGACTGTGTCCCTCTGTACTACTTTTCAAGATTATTCGACGGCAAGAAAATTAAGCTGGATAAAGGGAAACTTGGACGGACAGTGGCGTATTTGCAGCACACCACGAGGATGCTGGGGTAACTATTTCAGGCCAAGCGCGTGAAGGTTATATCGATCTTTCCATGTCAAAGATGGCTGTGCTACGCGTCTATTTTTTAGTTCACACTGAAAATATTTTTTGTTTGTTACTTGTTAGTAGACGGCCTCCAGATATGGAGGGTAGCTGCGAATATATTGAATAAGCAGTCGTGGACAGCCGATAAGGGGTGGTCCTCCAGCTTGGGGGTTGGGCGAAGGGCTAACAACCCATCACCGTAAAAAAAACAGCTTGTTACGAAACCAAACAATAAGCCTCGTAGAGTGTTAGTTGGAAGCCCGGAGGGAATAAGACCTTTGGGGAGGCCGAGACGTAGATGGGAGGATAATATTAAAATGGATTTGAGGGAGGTGGGATATGATGATATAGAGACTGGATTAATCTTGCTCAGGATAGGGGGACCGATGGCGGGCTTATGTTAGGGTGGCAATGAACCTCCGGGTTCCTTAAAAGCCATAAGCAAGCAAGTAATTTGTTTATCATCCATTGTCAAAATATAATTCGCCCATTTTGTTCGCTTTTTTAAAATTGTGCCATTTACGATACATTGAAGGCATTCAAGACCTGTCTAATTTTAGTGTCTGTATTATTCCATTTGCCAAACTTTCAGAACGGCCTCAAGGTTCACTCAGCCTTCTATAAAATTGAGTACCGGGTCTTTCCCGGGGGTAAAAGGCGGTCAGAGCGTGCTGCCGACCACACCACCTCATTCTAGTGCCGAGGTCATGGAAAGCATGGGGCTCTACCTCCATGCCCCCCAAGTGCCTTCATGGCATGTTCGGGGATACCTTTACCTTTTACCTTTTTTATTATTCCATTATACAGAGACATCATTTTGCTTTTACTTAAATTTTTATTGTACCTGAGTTTTTTTGAATGTACTTCACTCCCACCCCCTCTACTAATGAACTTCAACCGTCCTCCACACAAATCCAAGACCGCATATACAGTCATAGTAGCCTTACGGTCACAGTAAACAGTACGTTTCAAAAATATTTTCGAGTTTTCCAGTGACGAAAGAGCTTTCAATATTGAATTATTTTCGCACAGGTACTGTCGTCCATTTGCCTATGTCGTATCTCGGTTTCCCCCACCAGCGTTTATTCGCCAGCTAGTGGCTGGGCTGTCTTAGCTCTTTTCTGAAAACATTAATTTCTGTTAGGAATTGGACGTCTACGTAATATTATACAACTGTTTAAAATAACTTAAATAAAAGGGCCTCGTTAATTAATTAACTGTCACGTGATTTCCTCCCTTTCTACGACGCTGCGACATAACCACTTGGACGGACAGTAGATAGTATGTCTGAGTAATTTTATATTTTCGGATCGGGCAGAAGTGAAGATTGAATTTACAATACGTAAGGTACTCTTTTATAGAGCATGTACAGAATTATTTCAACATGATTTACTAGTACGAAGGACGAAACCGGTAATTGGGATTACGTACAATAGTCTATAGTGCGATAATATGCACATTAGAACTGAAGCCTGTATCGAAATGAACGGCCACCATTTAAAAAAATGTGTTTAAATATCCATATTATGATTATTTTTCAATTTAACTTCATTCTCTATATTGTACGCTAATGTGTTGTAGACAGTATAATATACACTGCATAATGAATACGTCCGCATGGACAGCTCAGTTCGTGAGTAAAAACACTCACTGTTAATGCTGTACTGTATTTTGATTAAACAAAAATCTAATGAAAATGATCAAACTCGAAAGCGCAATATTTCCTAGTTTACGTAAATGGATGAACTACTTTTCTTCCCTCCTATACCTAGTAAAGTGATTTGTTTATATATTACGCCAGTATAATCGAACTCCAATCGTGGAAGGGGATAGCAAACAGCGTTGATCCAGAGGTATAGGCAAGTTAATATTAAAAATGTTAGTAAAAATAAAACGATGTCCCTGTATATATCCAGTTACGTTTCTTAGCTACCTCACTTTCGTTTTCAATTTTCTATCTATCTGCCGAGGTCTTACATCTGAACCATAAAGCAGCAATGGTAGCCTACATCAAGGATCCGGATTGATGGTAACATCACAGAGGGGGCTTTGGGATCCAAAAATTTGGCTGAGTAGGACAGGAGCAGGTGATTGGTTACCCCTACAATTGCATACAAAAGTGCCAGTGGCGTATATCAGCGTCATACTTCGATGCAATTTTTCTGCAGTTCAACCAGTGGAGTACGTAGATACAATCGCCTACATCCACACAGAAACAAATGCTCACATCAATGACATCTTAAATCCATATGCACGTTTGAAATACAGGGACATCATTTTATTTTTACTAACATTTTTAATATTAACTTGCCTATACCTCTGGATCAACGCTGTTTGCTATCCCCTTCCACGACTGGAGTTCGATGATACTGACGTAATATACAAACAAATCACTCTACTAGGTATAGGAGGGAAGAAAAGTAGTTCATCCATTTACGTAAACTAGGAAATATTGCGCTTTTGAGTTTGATCATTTTCATTGGGTTTTTGTTTAATCAAAATACATTACAGTGTTGACAATGAGTGTTTTTACTCACGAACTGAGCTTTCATTGTGGACGTATTCATTATGCAGTGTATATTATACTGTCTACAACACATTAGCGTACAATATAGAGAATGAAGTTAAATTGAAAAATAATCATAATATCGATATTTAAACACATTTTTTTAAATGGTGGCCGTTCATTTCGATACTGGCTTCAGTTCTAATGTGCATATTATCGCACTATAGTCTATTGTATGTAATTCCAATTACCAGTTTTGTCCTTCGTACTAGTAACTCATGTTGAAATAATTCTGTACATGCTCTATAAAAGAGTACCTTACGTATTGTAAATTCAATCTTCACTTCTGCCCGATCCGAAAATATAAAATTACTCAGACATACTTTCTACTGTCCGTCCAAGTGGTTATGTCGTAGGGTCGTAGAAAGGAAGGAAATCACGTGACAGTTAATTACTTAACAAGGCCCTTTTATTTAAGTTATTTTAAACAGTTGTATAATATTACGTAGACGTCCAATTCCTAACAGAAATTAATGTTCCCAGAAAAGAGCTAAGACAGCCCAGCCACTAGCTGGCGAATAAAAGCTGGTGGGGGAAACCGGGATAGGACGTAGGCAAATGGACGGCAGTACCTGTGCGAAAATGATTCAATATTGAAAGCTCTTTCGTCACTGGAAAACGCGAACATATTTTTGGAACGTACTGTTTACTATGACATTAACGCTACTATGACTGTATATGTGGTCTTGGGTCTGTGTGGAGGACGGTTGAACTTCATTAGTAGAAGGGGTGGGAGTGAAGTACATTAAAAAACTCAGGTACAATAAAAATTGAAGTAAAAATAAAATGATGTCCCTGTATAAAACTGACAAACCCAGCCTCATCAATGAGACAAATTGCATGTCTTGCTTGTGAAATCTCCTGAAAGTACGCAGTGTAATTTCCATCAGCCCCGCAAGAGTTCAGGAGTTATTCTCGATCTGAAATTGTTCTTTACAAAATTCCTGTTGGAAAACATACATTCGCACAGATGGCAACGATGCAAATATTGTCTGCACGTATTTTGAAAACTTGCACAGTTGGAGTATGAATCACTATGAAGAGGTAGGCAAGGCGTTCAATGGAGTAACACTCAGATGCTTATACCTCTGTCGGGCAAATTATGTTTCAGCATATAGGGGACATTGCACTCTGAAGTTTTTTTTTTTACAGTTTTTAATTATAAATGTAATTACTTTCTTTTTCCATTTTACCCTTGACATCGTATAAACCGTGGATGTCCGCGGAAAAAGGCTTTGTGGTTCTGCTGAACCGGAGTCCGCCACTTCAAGACCCGGCCTGCATATTTGACTTGTAACCAGAAAGTCTATATAAAACAGAATAAATAATTACAAGTAATTGATTAACTAGCGGACTTACTCGCGTTATGTAAGTTTGTGCGGCTTACAGCTGTTTCGGTGCTTCATCACACCATCCTCAGAGCCTACTGGATCTCGGCGTCATCTCGAACTTCTCTGCCTATTGTGTGGGTGCGTTTGATTGTTGAAAAGTGTTGAAAAGTGGAGTCAGTGTGTGTGTACTGAAATTGATCTGTGTGTTGAGAATTTGATCGGGGTGTGTTTTAGTGTGTTTGCATATTTCGTATTGTTCTAGTGTGTTGAGTTTTTTGTTCTTGGGTTGTATGTGTAGGATTTCCATGTCTGCATTTATGTTATTGTATGTATGGTTAGCATTGGTTATGTGATCGGTGTATGTAGATGTATTGTGTCCTCTGGTTATTGCTTTAATGTGTTCTTTGTAGCGTGTTTGGAATGATCTGCCTGTCTGTCCTATGTAGAACTTGTCACAACTATTACATGTGAGTTTGTATACGCCTGTGTGGTCGTATTTATTTGTTTTTATTTTTTGTATGTTGAGATGTCTTTGTAGTGTGTTTTCTGTTCTGTATGTTATGTTGTATTTCTGCTTTCTGAATGAAGATGCGATCTTATGTGTGTTTTTGTTTTCGTATGTTAGTGTGACGTATTTCTTGTGTTCTTGTATTTGTGTTGTGTTTTGCGTGTTTTTGTGTTTGTTAAGTTTTTGTTTTGTCTTTCTTATGATGTTGTCTATTATGTTTGGGTTGTAACCGTTTTCTTGTGCTATGTATTTGATTATGTTCACTTCTTCATTGTAGTGTTGTTGGCTCATGGGTATGTTCAGTAATCTGTGTACCATTGTCCTGAATGCAGCATGTTGCAAGATTGAAAATGGATAAATAATTACATCAAGAAATTGCCCTATTATTGCATTCATAATACTATCAACAATCATAATCTTTGCAACACTCACCACAGCCTTGTGTATATTACTAGTATATCATTTGTGCATTTGTCTCGAAAATTCTGTATATAAATTAAATACGTGTACGAAACTTTCTGCTGCTTTGACTGTACCCAGGTTTAAATTAATGAGTTCCTGCGTTAATTCTAGAAAATTGCGTCTCATATGTTGGCAACGGCATCCGGGTGACTTGCACGTGTCAGCTCTTTTAATTTTGAAATATCCCCGCGAAGCGAAAATAACAAAAGAATAACAAAGGAGCGTGTTACTGCCATTAATTAGGGTGTTGCTTGGGAACGCTTTTTCAAATTAGGCACTTCGCTTACGTCAGAGGTGTTCTATATTTCCGGTAACAGCCGCGCCCTCTGCAAACAATGACGCCGCGATCCATATTCATGACTCTCTGCAATATCGGGGACGAAAACTCCAAAGAGAACGCAGTTTCACAGTCAATTGTTCGGAACGCAACTCTTCTGTCGCCGGCGTCATACGGGTTGACAGTCTGCAGGCGTAGTCGATTATGCTTGCCGTCTGCTCCAAAGGTATGCAAACTGTGACGGGCGTCGAAAGATGGCTTGAGCATGTTACCAGTAACGAGCAAAATAATATTTAGGAAAGATATCTGTGGCGAAATACGGTATTGTCAGTCCACTTAGTTATCAATGAATCCATTTGGCATTTCCTGCACGCAGATGAGAATTGCTTGTTTCTGACAGCGGGAGTAATGTATGCATAGGCCTACTGTATACCTATACGATTTCATGATCAAAACTGCGAAATGTAACTTGAAAACTGAGATAAAATTACGACAGTTTGTAAAACACACTAAAATGAAAATTGGAAATGAATAACAAAACTAACGTATAAGTAACGAGTTTTGCATGCAGGGAAGAAAATAGCAAACAGCATTGTACTGGGAACACGAAATGCAACAGTTTGTAAATCAGTGGGGACAAGGGAAAATCATGCAAAAACTGGCATTTTATAGAACAAATAAAAATGGACACATTAAGACAAAGATTGACGACACAGCTACGCCAAAGATATAAGTGTAATTAAAAATCTGTATAGAAATACCAATGTCAAACAAAACGTTGTCAAACTCAACCCAACATTACATTCATATCTATCATTCAGGATATGAGCCAGCAATGTAAGATTCAACCGACCAGAGAACATAGTTATAATTCAAGATATTAGACAACAATGTAAGACTCAACCGACCACAGATAGTTATCATTCAAGATTTTAGACAACAATGTAAGACTCAACCGACCAGAAAACATAGTTATCATTCAGGATATTAGACAACAATGTAAGACTCAACCGACCAGAGAACATAGTTATCATTCAAGATATTAGACAACAATGTAAGACTCAACCGACCAGAGAACATAGTTATCATTCAGGATATTAGACAACAATGTAAGACTCAACCGACCAGAGAACATAGTTATCATTCAAGATATTAGACAACAATGTAAGACTCAACCGACCAGAGAACACAGTTATCATTCAAGATATTAGACAACAATGTAAGACTCAACCGACCAGAGAACATAGTTATCATTCAGGATATTAGACAACAATGTAAGACTCAACCGACCAGAGAACATAGTTATCATTCAAGATATTAGACAACAATGTAAGACTCAACCGACCAGAGAACACAGTTATCATTCAAGATATTAGACAACAATGTAAGACTCAACCGACCAGAGACCATAGTTATCATTCAGGATATTAGACAACAATGTAAGACTCAACCGGCCAGAGAACATAGTTATCATTCAGGATATTAGACAACAATGTAAGACTCAACCGACCACAGAACATAGTTATCATTCAGGATATTAGACAACAATGTAAGACTCAACCGGCCAGAGAACATAGTTATCATTCAGGATATTAGACAACAATGTAAGACTCAACCGACCACAGAACATAGTTATCATTCAAGATATTAGACAACAATGTAAGACTCAACCGACCAGAGAACATAGTTATCATTCCAGACATTAGACAACAATGTAAGACTCAACCGGCCAGAGAACATAGTTATCATTCAAGATATTAGACAACAATGTAAGACTCAACCGACCAGAGAACATAGTTATCATTCAGGATATTAGACAACAATGTAAGACTCAAGCGGCCAGAAAAGATAGTTATCATTCAGGATATTAGACAACAATGTAAGACTCAACCGACCACAGAACATAGTTATCATTCAAGATATTAGACAACAATGTAAGACTCAACCGACCAGAGAACATAGTTATCATTCAAGATATTAGACAACAATGTAAGACTCAACCGACCAGAGAACATAGTTATCATTCAAGATATTAGACAACAATGTAAGACTCAACCGGCCAGAGAACATAGTTATCATTCAAGATATTAGACAACAATGTAAGACTCAACCGACCAGAGAACATAGTTATCATTCAGGATATTAGACAACAATGTAAGACTCAACCGACCAGAGAACATAGTTATCATTCAGGATATTAGACAACAATGTAAGACTCAACCGACCAGAGAACATAGTTATCATTGAGGATATTAGACAACAATGTAAAACTCAACCGACCAGAGAACGTAGTTATCATTCAAGATATTAGACAACAATGTAAGACTCAACCGACCACAAAACTTAGTTATCATTCAAGATATTAAACAACAATGTAAGACTCAACCGACCATAGAACATAGCTATCATTTCTCTTGTTCCTCTTACAAGTACCGGATAGTAACTCGTTCTATCAGTTCCCATAGATAGGTTAGTCTACTACTTTCAGTTCTGTGTAATAGTTTGTCATAGCAGTTCCAACACATTATGTTCCCATTTTCAATAAATTCTGGATATTACCTGTATAATCGGATACAAGGGTTTGGATTTCAGAATGGACGAAGTGACTTCATCCGATGTGTCCGCTGGCCCGTGCTCCGGATGCAAGATTGAGCGCAGTCACTCTTAGACGACGACCTGGAATAAATCTAATTAATGTACATAATTACAACGTTGGGCAGTTTGACGTTAGCGGAAAAGGCAGCCTGTGTTAACTCCCTCTACTAGGTGTGCTGGGATGCCCTCTGGTGTCTGCACATAGTATAGTTTCACCTCGGTGTGATAGTTCCGTGGGTATGTACGTGTAGGAACGAACTTAAATTATGGTCATGAGGAATTATCTTCGACATAGTGTGGAGAGCCGCTGCTGTGTGGCGTGCTTTGGACGTTTACTTCCGGTGAAGTAATCCAATACATCCTCTACTACAACATAACATTGGCATGAACCCTGCCGGTTAGATTACACATCGTTAAGACCGGCATTAGTTGGCGCTCGAACGAGGCAATTAGGAATTAATTTGTTTCTTTTTCACATATTAGGAACTTTATGTTCACTAACCAAGGTATGTGTATCCAGTTCTATTTAAGAATGCCTGTTGTAACATTAAATTATTCTGCATTCATCAAATGACTTGTGCCCACTCTTTGGCTAACTTTTATGAGTTCTCTTTGTTGTACCAGACTTGCGAGTCATAAACGTGTGCAAGTCTGTGCTCTGCTGTCCAACTTTGCTACCATATTTTTTCGAAATGATGATGGATTATTTCAACTCCGTCCATGTACTTATGCTTTTCTCCAGAATTACATTTCGTTATAATATGATTAATTTTGATGTAATTTGGTTACTTGTTAACAATGTCATTTGAATCGAATGTAGTGAACTTTCCAGGTAAGTCACGGCACAACACAAGATCAATTAGCATTTATTATAAGATTTCTTCTGATTGCCTGCATATAGCTGGACACCGATTGAGAATATATTATCAAATTCTTTTCAATTTTAGTGATGAACTTATTCAGCCTTCTATTATCTTCCTTGAATTATCCTGTCTCAGGTAAATTTATTGATTATCTCTGACATGAGTATTGTGTCACCTCAACCTTCTGCAATGCCTCACATTTTTCTTACATCTGGTTTTTGTGACATGCTAGTAGTTGGGTCTAAGGTTCAGGAATCTAAACGCGACAGAGAACGATGGATTTTGAAGAGCGATCTAATTCTTTACATGTATTCCTTGGGGAAGGAAGTGAAGATAGCAAAACCCGTGTAATATTTTAACACAGAAATGAGAGCGACAGACAGACGGAGAGGGAGGGACGGTTCCACGCATAATTTGTGACCTTTTCTCATCTGCATTGAATATAGAAACCAAATAGCCTACTGTATGTACATAGTTCCAATAGTCATTAAACAGTTACTACTACTATTTCTGTTACTACTCTACGTTTCCTGACATTTGTAAGTGGTTTGATCTGAAATTGTTAACTTGTAAGCTATTTACTACTTGAATTATCTAATTGGTTGAATCTGATATTACTATCTTACATCCTAAATTAAAAATAGCTCTACACACTCCAATTGGTTCACTCTGTCATTATTCTTTTATATTCTGAGTGATAATTAATTTTAATTTACAGAACTCATCCCTAGAGTGGCATGTCTAAGATGACAAAGTATACCTAACAAAATCTAATAATATTAAATAATGAAAGAAGAAAATAAACATGAATTTAGAATACATATAACAAAAGCACAAATCATTCAACAACAACATAAGACTCAACCGACCATAGAACATAGCTGTTGTCAACAAAACAACAAGAGGAATCTATCTATTGGAACTGATAGAAAGAGTTACTCTCGGGGACTTGAAAGAGAAAGCTATCTATTGGAATTGATACAAAAAAGAGTTACTTTCGGGGACTTGAAAGATGAATCTATCTGTTGGAACTGATAGAAAGAGTTGCTATCCGGGACTTGTAAGAGGAACTTATCTATTGCAACTGATAGAAAGAGTTACTATCTGGGACTTGAAAGAGGAACCCATCTATTAGAACTGATATAAAGAGTTGCTATCCGGGACTTGTAAGAGGAACCTATCTATTGGAACTGATACAAAGAGTTACTATCCGGGACTTGTAAGAGGAACCTATCTATTGGAACTGATAGAAAGAGTTGCTATCCGGGACTTGTAAGAGGAACCTATCTATTGGAACTGATAGAAAGAATTGCTATCCGGGACTTGTAAGAGCAACCTATCTATTGGAAATGATAGAAAGAGTTGCTATCCGGGACTTGTAAGAGGAACCTATCTATTGCAACTGATGGAAAGAGTTGCTATCCGGGACTTGTAAGAGGAACCTATCTATTGCAACTGATAGAAAGAGTTGCTATCCGGGACTTGTAAGAGGAACCTATCTATTGGAACTTATACAAAAAAGAGTTACTCTCGGGGACTTGAAAGAGGAATCTATCTATTGAAATTGATAGAAAGAGTTGCTATGCGGGACTTGTAAGAGGAACTTATCTATTAGAACTGATAGAAAGAGTTGCTCTCGGGGACTTGAAAGAGGAAGCTATCTATTGGAACTGATAGAAAGAGTTGCTATCCGAGACTTGTAAGAGGAACCTATCCATTGGAACTGATAGAAAGAGTTGCTATCCGGAACTTGTAAGAGGAACCCATCTATTGGAACTGATATAAAGAGTTACTATCCGGGACTTGTAAGAGGAACCTATCTATTGGAACTGATATAAAGAGTTGCTGTCCGGGACTTGTAAGAGGAACCTATCTATTGGAAATGATAGAAAGAGTTGCTATCCGGGACTTGTAAGAGGAACTTATCTATTAGAACTGATAGAAAGAGTTGCTCTCGGGGACTTGAAAGAGGAAGCTATCTATTGGAACTGATAGAAAGAGTTGCTATCCGAGACTTGTAAGAGGAACCTATCCATTGGAACTGATAGAAAGAGTTGCTATCCGGAACTTGTAAGAGGAACCCATCTATTGGAACTGATATAAAGAGTTACTATCCGGGACTTGTAAGAGGAACCTATCTATTGGAACTGATATAAAGAGTTGCTGTCCGGGACTTGTAAGAGGAACCTATCTATTGGAACTGATAGAAAGAGTTGCTATCCGGAACTTGTAAGAGGAACCCATCTATTGGAACTGATATAAAGAGTTACTATCCGGGACTTGTAAGAGGAACCTATCTATTGGAACTGATATAAAGAGTTGCTGTCCGGGACTTGTAAGAGGAACCTATCTATTGGAACTGATATAAAGAGTTACTATCCGGGACTTGTAAGAGGAACCTATCTATTGGAACTGATATAAAGAGTTACTATCCGGGACTTGCAAGAGGAACCCATCTTTCAAAAATTTCAGTTCGAGCAACAGTGAAGGCCAGACGTGTTTTTGTATCGCTCCCGAGTGCCATAAAAGTGAAAATGGTTAGGAAGCAAACAGGGAACAACAAACGTGTCGCATCGACATCAGAGGAAATGAAAGTGGCGGACGATCATAGTGTTGTCATCAATACTATGAAGAAAATGTTTGAGGAGTTTAAATTCTTCATCAACGCGGAAGTGAGTGACCTGAAGAAATCCGTGGAATTTATTTCAAATAAATTTGATGTATTTAGCGAGGAGCTGAAGGCAGCAAAAGAAGAAATCAGGAATTTAGCTAAGGAGAACGAATTGCTGAAGCAGGAGATAGGTGAACTACAACAGTATTCACGTAGGGACAATGTCGTTGTTTTTGGAGTGCCAGAATCTCCTAATGAAAACGTGTATGAAGTGATAGACAATGTGTCAGTAGCCATTGGAGGCAGTCAATACGTCCCGGACATCTATTGGAACTGATATAAAGAGTTACTATCGAGGACTTGTAAAAGGAATCTATCTACTGGATCCGACACGAAGAGTTATTCCAACAGATGCTTTCATTTAGCTGTTCTCGTCGATTATTACAGAGTTTATACGCAGATTCGAAACTTTGGATGCAAGTGAAAACATCGTACCACGCTGTATAAAATGTAGCAACTGTCAGTTAGCAGTGACTTGCACGAGAAGAGAGGCGATAACCCGGCTTTTGGCATTTGGAAGAGGGCGTGGCGGGTTGCACGATGCCCGTCGCTTGAACTCGGCGTCTTGAAGTGAACTTGGTTTCCATTTTGTATTAATTTAAAGAAAGAAACGAGGACTCACGCCACGCTAGAGTAGAGGACGTCATCAATCCAGTAACCAAACAAACAGAGACGAGCACACAAAAGAAATTTGCAAAATAAAAGAGACAGCAGATCTGGGCGGATGGTGACATTTGACATCGCCACAAAAGAGAGCTGGAATAAATAAGCACGAAACGGGGGGGAATATTCAAGCAGACTAGTAATGAACACACACCCCGTCGCTTCTTTATATCCAGCGTGACAAATGAAGATCACGCAACGTACACTACCTTGCAGGTTCCCTAGATCGATTAATCCATCATTGCAACAAACAATGGACTCCAGTCAATCAAATGATCAATCTTTCCAGCAACGATGCAATCAATCAACAAACTGTACTCAAGAAGTAGTAAGCTGAGTAAATGAATCACATCTAAACATATCAACAAATCATTACATAACTGGTAAACACTGAAAGAAATAACAAGGAAAACATATTTGATCTTCTTTCCGTCCAAAGTTTGCTGTTTTATTTACTAAAACGTCGAAAACTTAAGAAAATTTATCTTCCTTGACAAAAATATAAATAAAGTGCGATTAAAAATCACCTAACTCGAAAAAGTCATGCACTTTTTGCAACTATTTCGCTTTTGTACCAATGAACCAATGGAGTGTAAGATTGTATTTAGTTTTAACCAATCAAAGCCAACTGTCAATTGCGCAATTTTGCACTGGTGCTCATTCGTTTAATAGGTTTGTTCACACAGCAGTTCCAAACAGTTCCGAATATGCGCACAGCGCCAATTTCAAGCTCTGACTGTTTCTGACTAATAGTCACGCGTTCGTATAGCATGTCAAACTATCACAAATCGATTCCTGACAGCAGAATTGATTTACGAATCAAGTGCAAACCAATCTCAAATCACAGACGGCGCATGCGCATCAAGATAGTTTTTCCACTGTTTTCTGCATGTTATTTACAACATAACCTATACGAATATGCCCTAAATAAATATCAATTGTATTTTATTACTGTTGTTTTCGTATAATTGCCATTTTTCAGGAAGGTAATACTGTATATAAGCGTGCGTACTATTCTAAAGCTTTACGGCATAAGTTATAAGCGTACTATTAGCCTATTTTTATTCAATGGCTGTAACATTTAATTATTTTGATACGTCATCTCAAGCTATTTTTATTTAATTTATAAAATCAAAATATAGTATAGACGAAGTTAATGTTTTTAATTTAGTTCATTTTTAAAACAACTTCCACAGTTTGTGATTTTGAGTATGCTCTTGATAAAGATTAACGCTATACTTCAGAATATCGAATATCGTGTAAGTGCTTATGTATGTACAATGACTTTCAATTAAAACTAAAGCTATACTTCAGAATACCGCGTAAGTACTTATGTAGCAAGACTGTGCAAATTGAAAATAATTTAAAAGCGTGTTTTTTTAATTGATTGTACAAGGGTAGATAAATTAATCGAACTAGTTTCTTGGGGATACCAAATTCAATAAGAATATTACGTAAAACTTCTCTCTTAACCGAGTCATACGCCTTTTTGAAATCTATGAATAACTGATATACTGTACCTTATACTTCCATTTTTTCTCCAATATCTGTCGAATACAAAAAATCGGATCAATAGTTTATCTATTACGCCTAAAACTATACTGATGATCCCCAATAATTTCATTTACATATTGGACAAAGGAATATTGGACAAAATTTTGTATGACGTCAACAAAAGTGATATTCCTCGAAAGTTACCACAGTTAGTCTTGTCCCCCTTCTTAAAAATAGGTACGATTATGGACTCCTTCCATTGTTCTGGTACAATTTCCTTTTCCCAAATAGCAAGTACAAGTTTATAAATTTCGCTAGACCCAAACCCTCTTATAGGCCTACATGAGGTATAATTTTAGATTTCTTTTTCCCAAAAAATTGTATTTGGTAATTTTAATTCGCTGAAGGTATCAAAGTTCCCCAGCTATTGACCATTGCGATTTATGTGGTATTCGAAATGACATGAATGATCCAACGTTTCGGAGCTCACATCGTCGAGCTCGCCCTTATGATTTTGTGAATTTCGTGTCGTTGCGAACTTCACTTATAGGCTTCATCGGTTCAATTGGTGCCCATCTCACTCTTCGTGCCAGCTATACGTAACAATACGGAGTGCAAGATGAAAAGAATCTCGCTCTGTATCAGTCGAGCTGATAATTACGCAGTTCCTTTGTGAGAGGACTGACTTCGTGCAGAACACTTGCGTGTGAAGTAAATGATTACCCCGCCTTCCCTCCCTCCGCAGTATCTCTGAAAGAAATCTCAAACCAGCAGAGATGAATTCTTCAGCCGAGTGGGGGTTGAGACCCATGACGTCAGACTTGTCTGAAGTGTCATCAGTGGCTGCCTGCAGAGTTATTGATCCTTGGGGAATACCTGCAGCTGATTTCCACCCCAATATACCAGCAATTGACTAGAGAATTGCCTAACCTTATATGAAGGTCGCTAAAGCAGCTAGCTATCTGTCCAACATGTGAATTTATAACTAATCTCTAGTCAGTTCAGCAAATGACATGTCATTTCTTTTCACTCTAATTTTTTGACAGTATGAAAAGAAGAGACAATAAATTCTTACCAGAGTAAATTTTCTTGAATTTGATGATAATAAGTCTGGAGTTACAGCATTTGTTTTCTCTCGGATATCCGGAGGACTGTACTATACTTGGCTATTCATTATATTCAAATAAAATTAGCCAAGCATATTACAAATGTCTATCTATATATATAATTTGAACTTGTAATGGAAATTACGAGAAAACGGCTGAACTGATTTTAGTAAATGACCCCTTATTTTGAAGCTTAGAACTCAAAGTTTTTCAGAAAAATAGTAATTTCCAGTGAAATGTTAATTTTTCAACATAATTTTCCTATTTTCCAAAATCCATCTGTTGTCAGTTTTGAGAACTAGCTAATTGCATTTCAGAATAAAACAAAACACACACTACAGTAAACAATATTACACGAAGGCCATGATCTGCAAGAATGCTGACATATTTAGAGCTCAAATTAAATTAGTTATTAAAAACTTAACTTATTAAAATAATTTACAGGTTCGATTCTGTGGTGTGTAATACTCTGGGTACAGCTGTGTATTGGATATTAAAAACTACAAAACTTGAGGTGGTTTGATGACATTATTACCATTAGAAATGAAATATTATTGTACTTAATGCCATGATGTGACTATTTTTCATTAATTATACATATTAATGCTATATTGATGATATGAAAGTGAAACGTTTTGGGGTTATATAAGTAGATGTAGAGAATAACTTCAATTAGATTTTGATTTCTATATTTTACTGAGTGGCGGCTATATAGTATATATAGTATATGTTACTGAAAGCTATAAAACTTACGTAAGATAATAATATTATTAAAAATCAAATATTTTTATAGTTATTAATCAAGTGGGGTTGGGTCTTTTTCATATATTTAATGGTGGTGTAGTGTAGATATTTATATGCGTGGTTCTCTTCAGAATTGGCTCGAGAGAGAGAGTATCTTTCATTATTATGGAAGCAAATAACTTTCAGAATGTCTGGTATTCTTCATTGAAAATAAATCTGAAAAATGTTTATTTGAACGTCTAATGAACTTAGTTTGCAGCATTTGCTGCACAAGCCACCAGTTCTTATTTATTTTCATCTTGTTGGCAAATTGTTACCATGGAAACGAATAACATTTTCAACCACCGCCTCCTGGAGATGTACGGTATCTAAGTACAGTACTTACAACTGGTTCTTTTCGGTTTAATTTTTAATAACTAACTAAAGTCTGTACATTTCAAAAGCGTCATTGTGTTTTTCTGAAAATGTCTGAATGGCGATGAAAAAAATAATGAATACGATTGGTGACTGAATGGTGCTTTTCCTTACTGGTGATTTTAGGGTCCGAGCTAAGTATAGTCATGTTCTAATTTCACAAGGCGCAAGAAAGCACCTCTCTAATCACTTGTTATATAATTACTATTGTTCCTTAGGTTCGGTTTCTCAATATAATAAAGTTGTTCTTCTTGGCTTCTTAGCCAGCTCAGACCCTGAAGTAAGTCCAAATCTGGATTTACAGTACTTGTGTACTGTAAGCCAGCCTTGGCGAAAATGTGACTCACGAGCACATTGTGGCTCGCAATGATAGCTGTGCATTTGTCTTGCTTCCTAATTCCCCCAACCCCCACCCTCTCACTCACTGGAGTCAAACTCCGTTCCATTTGTATTTGTCTCTGACCTGCGAGTGGCGTATCGTCGCAATGTCTCTCTCGAAACCATGTACCTCTACAAAAACGAAAGTTTCAAGTAGGATGGGAGGACGCATTTTTTTCCTGCCAGTATGGTGAGAATATTAAATGTATGATTTGATCACAAGTATTACGAGGAAAACGGTTGTATAACATAAAAGAACATTATACTACATGTTACTCAAGAAACATTAAAATATTAAGTGTTATTATTATTATTATTATTATTATTATTATTATATTATTATTTCGATCCTTTTTCAACTTATGTACGAATAATGTGGTTAGGGCTTCAATTTAAACTCACTGATTTACAATGTAGCCCTAATGTTATAATGAAAGCTAGATGTAAGGACTTGACAAATGTTGAACTTTCCAAATCTTTGCCAAAAATAAATATCCGAAGCTTCGTTCTTTCGCTTGCTCTGTTGAAGCCATGTTCGCTACAACTTACGTTTGTGAAAAATTACTTTCAACAATGAAAATAGTAAAAACCTAATTTAGATCACGACTGACAGACAAATACCTTCGTGATCAACTACGACTGGCAATAAGTGACATAATTCCTGATTTTGAAACTTTATCGCAGAGACAGTCTGAAGACAGTTAATTTTAGGTTGTGATATTGTTCATTTCTTTCTTCGTTACACGTACTAAACATTAGTTTGTAGCCTTGTACTGTATAAAATTATATTTAAGCGCTTGACGTAAGGAAAATGAAAATCCGTTAATAAGTCAGAAGTCCACACCTGTGGAGTAACGGTTAGCACGTCTAGCCGCGAAACCAGGTGGCCCGGGTTCGATTCCCGGTCGGGGCAAGTTACCTGGTTGAGGTTTTTTCCGGGGTTTTCCCTCAACCCAATATGAGCAAATGCTGGGTAACTTTCGGTGGTGGACCCCGGACTCATTTCACCGGCATTATCACCTTCATCTCATTCAGACGCTAAATAACCTAAGCTGTTGATAAAGCGTCGTAAAATAACCTACTAAAATAAAAAATAAAATAAGTCAGACAGTTGCTTCACTTCCCCTTCGGATGTCCGCCTCCCTCCACAGGTACTATGCACGTTGCAGGTTACACAGTGGCTCGGCGCACGATCACATTTTCGCCACGGCTGCTGTAAGCGAACCGATCTGGTCGCCAAGCTATATGCGATGTTCGCCAGTTCAAAACTGATCAAGGGCGAGAATCATTTTAATTGGAATACCCTACATGCATCCTATTCTCTTTTGATACGGAATCCATTTGGACACTTAAACAAGTTCAACGCAGGATAAATCATTTCGGACAATGTCTCTGCGCCATGATACAGACTACAAAGAATGTGTCTCCAGAATAAATGGTGAGGAACCAGAGAAACAAACTGAGAACCGCCACAACATGTGGATGCGATGGACTGCGTCCGGAAATTAATGCGGAATGTACAAATAAGTAAATGAAAAAAAACACTAGATGGCCAGATGCTAGGGCTCTGCAGGATCACTACTTGAGAAAAAACATCACAACCATCAATGACGCAGTTGGAATCCGAACTAACCCTTCAGGTTGTAAAACACCACAGCATTTTAAACCCTCAGTATTGCCATCTGGTGGCCTAAATGTGGCAACGCATTCGGCAGAAGAAACAATAGAAGTC
This sequence comes from Periplaneta americana, assembly GCF_040183065.1. Taxonomy (NCBI): domain Eukaryota; kingdom Metazoa; phylum Arthropoda; class Insecta; order Blattodea; family Blattidae; genus Periplaneta; species Periplaneta americana. The sequence goes on along the minus strand of NC_091131.1, from coordinate 2,158,522 downwards.
TGTGAACAGATGACGTACTGGAATCTCGTTAGCAATGGCAGAGTTATCATCACGTAATGCGAGATGAAGCGAGTGCGGCAGCCACAGAAACTCCTGCGGTGTATGCTACCCCCGTAACAGTTCCGTAAAACGGGAAATATAACATGTTAGGTATCATCTCAGTCAGTAGAGCTTCCGAATCACTTTGAAGCACAATCAAGCGGTAAATAAGTGAAGGAACGACCACAGCTGCCCCGACGGGCGAGCATGGGCTTTGGGGATCTGGATTAAAATCCAACTGGATTGAAAACAAAACAAAACGGCGCTTCGAGAGACAGGTTTATGTGTTGCATTCCTCTGCTATGATTTCACTACCATATAATAATAATAATAATAATAATAATAATAATAATAATAATAATAATAATAATAATAATAATAGTAATAATAATAATAAAATAACAATAATAATAATAATAATAGTAATAATAATAATAAAATAATAATAATAATAACAATAATAATAATAACAATAATAATAATAATAATAATAATAAAATAATAATAATAACAATAATAATAGAAATCTAAACCAATAATAGACCTAATGTTCTACAAAAATAGCTGCTTTAAAATTAATACCTTCTCAGTGTGGGTTAGAAGAAAGTGTGAAAGGTGGAAAGTACAGTCCAACAAAGATTTCACTGTGAGGTTTATTATTAAAAAAGAACAATTATTAACGGATAATAATAAATATTGAAGAATGAGAATAAATCTCGGCGCGAAACTTAAAAGAAAATGAAAATTTGATTCCTATTTCTCCCAGAAGAACAGCAGTGTCTGTCTTCAAACTAGCAACTGGGCATGACTGTTGGCAGCGCATCTCTTCAGAACTGGAATCTATACATCACCACAATGTGTTCCGTGCAGAGAACAAGATTCAGCTGTAAACTTGCAGTCTACATATCAATATGGCATTATTATTTGGGGCGGAAGTACACAAATTTATCTCAATCCTTTAAATTTACTACAAAAACGAATAACTGAAATTTGTTTAAAAAAGTTTTGTTATCCAACTAAATTAATTTACTCTGAATTTAACGTATTTAAAATTGAACAAATTTATAAATGTACGCTGTTAAAATTATATCATAAAATTGTAATAAGTTTATATTACAGGCACATGATCCTGGTACAAGCGGAAATAATAGTTCAACATTAGTACAACCTGAACGTTTCACATCTGCCGGTCTAAAGCATAGCATTGATTATTTTGGCCATCGGATGTATAGATTTATATTATGTGATTTCATTGCAGCTCTTATTTTATTTCAGTCTCTATATTCTTCTTATTAGTAAACATATTTCTGAACTGCGACCACTGCTCATTCGGTTCTTATACAGGGTGTCCCATTTATCTTCTGCACCTATTATAACTTTGTTTGGATAGGTATTGGAATTTTTGTTTTTGAGAGTTATGTTAGAACGAGGGGTTAATATGAGTGTAGAGATTTGGTGCATATAACTACAGTATGGTACAAGATATACGTGACGTCATCAATCTTTCGAATAGCACTATATACTTTAATCATGTTACATTGATTACACATATTAAGAAGAGTTCAAAAATGTATCACAATGTCACCTTCCCAATCAATAACAACAACAAAATGCAAAATGAATGCCATCAGAATGTGCCGTTTGTTGTGGTGCCCCATTCATCTTGTGCATTAACTTACACAAAACGAAAAACGCCTGACGTCCGTACACGTCGTGTGTTGTGTGTTTGCTATCTTAACATGTAAACAAACTACAACAACTGTCGACGCCACAACCCACGTAGTGGCCTGCACGTTCTCCGGACCTGTCGGCACTCGACTTCTTCCTGTGGGGAACTGTAAAGGACAGAACATTCTGACAACACCAGACGACATGCAGCAACGCATTCGACAGGCTTGTGTGTCTATTAAATCAGCAACATGCTGGGTAGTCATGCGATCTTTCGGGGAACGCCTTCGAATGTGCTTTAATGTGAATGGTCACAATTTGGAACATCTACTGTGACTCTCTTAGTATAACATTATCATATTGGAAGTACGTTTTTGTTTCGTTATGTTGTTGTTATTGATTAGAGAGGTGACATTGTGATACATTTTTGAACTCATCTTAATATGTGTAATCAATATAACATGATTGAAGTATGCAGTGCTATTTGAAAAATTGATGTCTTGTACCATAACGTACTTACATGCACAAAATCTCCACACTCATGCTAGCCCTCGTTCTAAGATAACGCTCAAAAACAAAAATTCCAATACCTATCCAAAGAAAAAAAGTTATAATAGGTGCACAAGATAAATGGGACACTCTGTATTTATTAAACATTATTAAATCCTCTTTTTTTATACTTAAGTGTTATTTTATTCTATTTGTATTTTGTATTTATCTGTATTTTTTATATTTATTATCCAGGTTAAATTTCTATTTGCACAATGCATATAAATAAAATAATACATTTTAAATATTAAACTGTAAAACTATCAACATTCAGATGAAGGTGTCAATAACATCACATGGCACTGGCATGTCAGAAAATAAATGGAGAAAATCCTATTTCTGACCAAGTAATTACTTATTCAACAACAACAACAACAACAACAACAACAACAACAACAACAACAATAATAATAATAATAATAATAATAATAATAATAATAATAATAATAATAATGATTTTGGCAGATGATCAAGTACCTCAACAGATTATACAAAATATTTACAATATATATAAAACAACCATCATAGCAATTCGAAGCAACAATAAACTTTCACAGTGGCGACCCATTTATAGTGGAGTACGACAGGCTGTGACCTTTCACCACTTCTGTTTATTATATATATAAATAGAATCATTCAAGATTGGCGACAGACATGACATGGATTTATTCCAATTAATCGAAATTTGCAGCTTGATGCTTTACTTTTCGCTGATGATTTAGTTCTCATGGCATCAACTGAAGATGATTTACAATATTCAGTACACAATTTAAATATGGTCAGTGAAAAATATAACATGGAAATTAATATTGAAAAATCGAAAATCATGTCATTTTGTGGGAAATTCCCTGTACCAAGCAAAATCTGTTTGAATAATAAAATAATAGAAAGAGTAAATACCTTCACTTATCTTGGCTACACACTATCACCTTATGATGAAGTAGATATTGCTGAAAAAATATGTAAATATAATAAAACAATGGGGATCATTAATAAAATCATGAAACCTTCTCTAGTACAAAGACACACAAGAATAGGCTTGTATAAAATCTTAGCACAGCCAGTATTAAGCTATGGTAGCGAAGCGTGGACTGTGAAGAATAAAGATGTCAATAGAATAACAGCAAGTGAGATGAGGTTTATGAGAGCAACAGCTGGATATACTCTCTGGGATCATAAAAAAAATGAGGACCTAATGCAAGAACTTGAAATAGAACCCATTATGCAGTTCATCAGCAAATATCAACTTCAGTGGAAGGGTCATCTCGAACGAATGAATCGATGCAGAATTCCAAAAGCACTGCTTCATTACCATCCATATGGCAAAAGATCTCTAGGCCGTCCAAAGAAGACATGGACTGAAAATTCTAGTTTGAGACCGTAACAGGCCACTTGGCCTAATACTTGTTAGGAAGATGATGATGATGATGATGATGATGATGATGATGATGATGATGATGATGATGATGATGATGATGATGATGATGACACCAACTCGATGTCTAAGTCAGTAGAGGGATTCAGTGAAAGAAGCGGACAACTGTGTAACACGGAGATTTGGGCAATTCAGCCGTTGTACCCTCATCCACAGCTGTCAACTCGTGCGGGCGAGGTGAATACACTGTGGCCCGCATAAGCGGCAGGCTCACGTCACGTCGTGGGCGGAAGGCAGACGGGCTCAGCGCGGACAATGACCTCCGAGTGCTCGTCAATGATGACGCTGTTATCACAGAATCGGTCTTGTAACTGCGATATGTACGTCCATGAAATTCGTTTTCCCTCCTTATTTCTTTAATTCGCCTCCTAATCCTTGTTCCTATTAAAGTCTTTCTTATATTCCATACCTTTCACTTCTTAACCTAGGGTTTTCATACTTAAGAAGTGAAAATCCTGGACACTGCATCTTTAAAATCTTAAAAATAAAAAAAAAACAGGCAAAAATAAATCAATTAATTTCCTCTCTTTAGATTGTGTAGTGAAATATACAGGGACATCATTTTATTTTTACTTCAATTTTTATTGTACCTCAGTTTTTGAATCTGCTTCACTCCCACCACTTCTAGTAATGAAGTTCAACCGTCCTCAATACAGATCCAAGACCGCATATACAGTCATAGCAGCCATACGGTCATAGTAAACAGTACGTTCCAAAAATATGTTCACGTTTTCCAGTGACGAAAGAGCTTTCAATATTGAATCATTTTCGCTCAGGTACTGTCGTCCATTTGCCTACGTCGTATCCCGGTTTTCAGCTTTTATTCGCCAGCTAGTGGCTGGGCTGTCTTAGCTCTTTTCTGAGTACATTAATTTTATTTCTGTTAGGAATTGGACGTCTACGTAATATTATACAACTGTTTAAAATACTTAAAAGGGCCTCGTTAAGTAATTAACTGTCACGTGATTTCCCCCCTTTCTACGGCCCTATGACATAACCATTTGGACGGACAGTAGATAGCATGTCTGAGTAATTTTATCTTTTCGGGTCGGGCAGAAGTGAAGATTTAATTTACAGTACGTAAGGTACTCTTTTATAGAGTAGGTACAGAATTATTTCAACATGAGTTACTAGTACGAAGGACGAAACTGGTAATTGGGATTAGGCACAATAGTCTATAGTGCGATAATATGCACATTAGAACTGAAGCCTGTATCGAAATGAACGGCCACCATCTTAAAAAATGTGTTTAAAATCCATATTATGATTATTTTTCATAATTAATTGATTAACTAGCGGACATACTCGTGTTAATTATGTAAGATATGTGCGACTTACAGCTGTTTCAGTGCTTCACGCACCATCCTCAGAGCCTACTAGCGTGATGGTGCGTGAAGCACTGAAACAGTTGTAAGCCGCACAAATCTTACATAATTAACACAAGTAAGTCCGCTAGTTAATCAATTAATTATATTCAAGTGTTAAAAGTAGTGTACGCAAGATTCAAAATGGATTATTTTTCAATTTAACTTCATTCTCTATATTGTACGCTAATGTGCTGTAGACAGTATAATATACACTGCATAATGAATACGTCCACATGGACAGCTCAGTTCGTGAGTAAAAACACTCATTGTTAATACTTTACTGTATTTTGATTAAACAGAAACCTAATGAAAATTATCAAACTCAAAAGCGCGATATTTCCTAGTTTACGTAAATGGATGAACTACTTTTCTTCCCTCCTATACCTAGTAAAGTGATTTGTTTGTATATTACGCCAGTGTCATCAAACTCCAGTCGTGGAAGGAGTAGGAAACGACGTTGATCCAGAGGTATAGCCAAGTTAATATTAAAAATGTTAGTAAAAATAAAATGATGTCCCTGTATAAAAATATCGTAAAAGAATAGAAGGTGTATCCTAGCCAAAAAAAAGCTTTGATACAGGTTACACTGTTATAAGTAAGGTAAAATCTCAAGTAAGTCAGATGTTCCTACCCTAGGTCAGAGCGTGGGTGTATTTCATTGAATGATGAATTTTTTCTTTAATTTTTTACTGTATTTGTAATCTAATAACAAGGCTTTCGAATAAAAAAAGTAACCCTCTTCTTGGTATTGTTGTGGCCGATGGTTCTAAAATAATTACGAAGGAATCTAGTTGAAGGCAATGCTGTTACATAGAAGAGCTTCGAATATCGAACACTGCAGCAAGAGACAGAGTAATCCACGGCGTGCCGTGAATAGTGAACTTAAATGCAATATTACATGTGTTCTCAAAGTTATTTGTTTTTAAGATGTCGTACCTATTAACTGAAGAGAATAAAATTGCGTGAAAAAACGCTAATTTTTTTCTTTTCTTTCATGTTCGCTCAAAATTGGGACATTTTTGTGACCCCAAAAATTGTGTTCGGAGCGCGCGCCGGGACGTGGAATGATCTGGATTCCAGTACGGTATCCGTGAATCCGCAACGTATGGCAACCCTATCTGAACTACCTTCTTCTATTCTTTTCGCTTTTCTTAGCCCACCTTATTGTTGCTTAGTGTCACAGTGCATTATTTCATACTTTTCTAAATCTATCTAACATCCACGCAGTTCCCATTCCGTCTCTCTCTCTGTCTTCACGGTGTTGAAGTCGAACTTGGAAAATTGCGATGTCAGATAGATTGCAATATATCCCTAACCAGTAAGCTTCCATCTAACCTCATGTTTTTATGTTCATTGTAAGAGTTTTAACATATAGTATTGCAACAAACATCCAGAATCACAAACGAGTGCACCATATTCGGAAATGGAACAAAGAACAACGAAAACAGCGGGGAGAAAGAACCGGCAATGAGTAGTGACTAATGGAAAAATGTTGCCTAGCACCTCCAAGAGGGACGTGATTCTTACGTGCTGTAATTACCTACAAGGGCTGTCAGCTTTAGTAGCAATCATGTTAAGGATCTCATCGTCCTCGTAATGTATCCACCGAGAAGAGCTTGATACTGAGGGCTTCAGATAAGAGAACTAGGATCATGAAGAACTGATAAATTACAGGAAAATAAATTTAAAACAGATGTAAATAAAGGACGTAAATAAAAGGTATAGGCCTACGTACATGTACGAAATTTTAAACTGAATTAAAAATGCCAAGGAATGGAAGTATTGGAAAATAAATAAATAAATTAATTAATTAATTAATTAAAATTAAATAAATAAATAAATTGAATTAAATATATTAAATAAATAAACAAATAAACAAACAAACAAGTACATAAATAAATAAACATATAAATAAACAAATAAACAAACAAACAAATAAGTACATAAATAAATAAGTACATAAATAAATAAACATATAAATAAACAAATAAACAAAAAAAACAAATAATTACATAAATAAATAAGTACATAAATAAACATATAAATAAACAAATAAACAAACAAATAAGTACATAAATAAACATAAATAAACAAATAAACAAACAAACAAATAAGTACATAAATAAATAAGTACATAAATAAATAAACATATAAATAAACAAATAAACAAACAAACAAATAAGTACATAAATAAATAAACATATAAATAAACAAATAAACAAACAAACAAATAAGTACATAAATAAATAAACATATAAATAAACAAATAAACAAACAAACAAATAAGTACATAAATAAATAAACATATAAATAAAGAAATAAACAATTAACAAATAAGTACATAAATAAATAAGTACATAAATAAATAAACATATAAATGAACAAATAAACAAACAAACAAATAAGTACATAAATAAATAAACATATAAATAAGTAAATAAACAAACAGACGCACAAAGAAACGAATAAATAAATACACATATAAATAAAATAAACAGATAAATAAATATATAAATATACAAATAAAGAAATATAAAAATAAATAAATAAGCAAGCAAATGAAGAATTAATAAAACAACAAATACATAATCTGGCATATGTAGCTAGTCGGCGATGTATATGCAATGGAGGGGAAAAGGAAGTAGTCACACTACCCCATTATGTCCTGCCCTACTTGCCTCATAAATGGTACCTTGTTGGTGTCACTTGTGAGATTCAGACTGTCTTCGGACAGTTGACTAAACAACAATACATAAACATAAAGAAACAAATAGATGAATGAATTAAAAAAGTAAAGAATTGAACAGTTGAATAGACGAATAAAACAATAAATATATCAAATTGAAAAGCAGAGAAAGAAAGAAAGAAACAAGCATACAAACAAATAAATGAACAGATATATAAATATATAACAAAAATATATAAATATATACAAATAAATAAACAAGCAAATATATAAATAAATGTAACTTACAAATAAAGAAATAATCAAACAAATACATATAATTAAACAATATATTATATGCATTACAAAATACAAGGACATCGACAGCGTAATAAGATTTACAAAATTGTTACAACAAGAAACAAAACAGCGACCAATCTCCAGGATACAAAAACGCCTCAGTATTTTTTCCTTGACGCTGGAGCCTCCGCACAGATATGTGAAGTCTAGATTATATAAGAAGCGAAATGGTTCTTGGAAACTTGAGCCAAATGTCTGGGGGTCAGCGTCGCGACGCCGTGACGTAATTTCCCTGCCCAGCGTCACATAACATACGTACAGACACGGCCAGAATGCTGTTCACTAACAACTCTTAGCAACAGAAATGTTTTAAGCTCGGAGAGATCCGACTAAGATAGGTGTCCGCACAGGCTGTTCAATGTGTCTAGTACTTAAGGTACCTTTGTCTTCAGCATCAGTATAAAATAATTTATTTACATCCTTTTTTCACACTGAAAATAGCAGCTGCACGATGAACCTTTCCCTGGTAACTCAATTAAGTTTAAACTTTCTTATGTGATCTTTTCCATTTCATTGCTTGATCTCATGATCTCTCAACTCAATTCATTACTTACTTACTTACAAATGGCTTTTAAGGAACCCGAAGGTTCATTGCCGCCCTCACATAAGCCAGCCATCAGTCCCTATCCTGTGCAAGATTAATCCAGTCTCTATCACCATAACCCACCTCCCTCAAATCCATTTTAATATTATCCTCCCATCTACGTCTCGGCCTCCCCAAAGGTCTTTTTCCCTCTAACTAACACTCTATATGCATTTCTGGATTCGCCCATACGTGCTACATGCCCAGTCCATCTCAAACGTCTGGATTTAATGTTCTTAATTATGTCAGGTGAAGAATACAATGCGTGCAGTTCTGTGTTGTGCAACTTTCTCCATTCTCCTGTAACTTCACCCCTCTTAGCCCCATATATTTTCCTAAGCATCTTATTCTCAAAACCCTTAATCTCTGTTCCTCTCTCAAAGTGAGAGTCCAAGTTTCACAACCATATAGAAGAACCGGTAATATAACTGTTTTATAAATTCTAACTTCCAGATTTTTTGACAGCAGACTAGATGACAAAAGCTTCTCAACCGAATAATAACAGACATTTCCCATATTTATTCTAGTCTTTATAGATCAGGTGGGGTAACATTAGTAGCAAAAGAACTAGCTAGATATAGAATAGACTTCGTGGGAGTACAAGAGGTTAGGTTAGATGGGAATGGCATATCACAAATAGGAGATTACTTGTTGTATTATGGGGAAGGAAACAATAAACACCAATTAGGAACAGGATTCTTTATTCATAAAATAATAAAATCAGCAGTAAATAAAGTCGGATTTATCAGTGACAGGTTATCGTATTTAGTACTTAATGGTAGATGGTGTGATACCATAGTTATAAATGCTCACTCCCCTACAGAAGAGAAAGACAACCATATAAAGGATAGCTTCTATGAGGAATTGGAACATACTTTTGATCAGTTATCTAGATACAACATGAAAATTGTATTGGGGGATTTCAACGCTAAAGTAGGACGGGAGGATATTTTTAAACCGATTATTGAAAAAGAGAGCCTACACGCAACTAGTAATGACAATGGAGTTAGGTTAGTCAACTTTGCGACATCAAAAAATTTAATTGTCAACTCAATTCATTAATGAATAATATTTATAACGTATGACTGAAAACTGTACATCGATTTTTTGAGAATTTTTTGAGTGTTTTATATTTTATCAAAAGAAATATTCAAGACAAGACGTGGTTTTGCATAATACTGTAGCTGAAACTTCTACAAACATACTGAAACATTAGAATTACAACAGTTTCTGTCATGAGAGATTAGCAGCCTAAGTTAAATGAGAGTAAACTTCACCTTGAAGGAATGTGTGCGCAGTCACTACGCTATGTGAAATCTGCCTGTGTACAAGACTCATCATAACAAATAGACCTATTAATTTCTAACAGGGAACAATCGAAATGCCAAACAAGGAATTACAAATTTTGTAGCAAAATCAAAAAAGAATTCTAATACCATATAACAGCTTCAAAAACCAGTCATAATAGTGGAGCTGTTTCGATTGAGTCTTAGATATTCCGCAGAGCGTTCAGTTTTTAGATAAGAATATACCGGATGTTTCATAAGTCCATGAAACATTTTAGAAATCCGCCACACATAAACTAAGCAACAGGTACTACATTTTATTACACAGATATGTAGGTAAACTCTCCAAGTTTTTTTAACATATCTCACAAATGCTCGATGTGTCCACCCTTGATATCACGGCCGATAATCCATTTCATCCTACACGCGTGTCAGCATACCATTACCGATTAGTGCCATAGACGCGGTGATACGGACGCGAAGTTCCTGAAGATTAGCGGAGAGTTGGGGTATGCAAAGAACGTCTTCAGAAATTCCCACAAGAAAAAAATCGCAAGGTGTTAAATCCGGTGATCTGGGTGGCCACCACATTATTTATTTATTTATGTCGTCTTATTGTTCAGAGCGTCCTATCCAACGTTATGATAAATTTGTGTACGAGAGCTCGCACGTCACTGTGGACATGACCCGGACAACCGTATTGTTGAAAAATATATTTATCACAGGCTTTTTCCTAAGAAAACTAATTTACTACTACTCCTAGCGACAAACCAAGGCAACTTTGCGATACAGGCTTCTTCCTAACAAAACTTGGAAAGTTTCTCGTTCTATCACTATAAGAATTACAATTATCCGCTTATTTGTGCTTTGTTTGCCGGTCAGGTGACGCGTAACAAGACTGTACACCGCGCAGACATTCAAGGAGGAAGGGGTGCTCTCATTAACGCGTTGTACAACAGGACACTCGCATACTACCGACGAACACTCCTTCGTGAGTAGTGTACGTGTGCCAAATTTTGTCAGTATCGGTGCAGGCATGTACAAGATATCGGGGAAGAACTGTCGCGCGGTGGGCGGACACATCGCACTCGCGGCCGAGTCTAAGTTAAGTGAGGCAATCAATCATAGACGAGCCAACGCCCCGTGAACAAATGAGGGTCGACGCGGTGTACGTGAACTGAAGGGAGAAAAAATGACGCAGATGCTTCTGGTCCCTGCGACTAGACCGAGTATCGCACTGCTGATTTGTTAGCTATTTATTTATTTATTACATCATTCCGTACTAACGTCATGGCGGATTAGATGTAATCACAGTCTAGTATATACAGTCGCGAAGCTGAATACGTAGTAAATATGCAAACATTAGATAGTTGCTCATCACTACGATCGCTAATATCGCCTCATTACAGGCAATGCAAAATAGTATCGCCACAGTCTATTGTTTCTAGCACCCTCAAAACTCAAGCTTCGTGACTGTATATAGTAGATTGTGATGTAATCCAGTTCTTAACCCGCCATCACCTACTATACAATGATTTCAAATAAACACTGATGGCCGGTTTCACCAACCTTCGTTATCATTATAACGTCTCGTTAAATAATTTAATGACACGTTAGTCAGTTTTTGTGTTTCACCAAGTATCATTATTGCTAACGCATCTTTAAATTCATCGTTAATTTATTAGGACCTATTCGTCGCGTTAAAACAGTAACGATGCGTTAAGAAGTCAACAACATGGCGGACGTAATTATTCGATGATGAAGTTCTTTATTTAGAACTTCAACATAACGACGAACTTATATGTTGTAATAACACTCGGAATAATCATTTTGAAGATTTAAGTGATAAAGAATTCCACGAAAGCTACACATTAAGGAAATAAGTAGTAAGAATGTTCTAGAAGAAACTGAATACCGGTATACTGTATAGGTTAGAATACGACAGATACAAATCACCCACTTAACGCCTCTTCAACAGATTCTTCTCGTTTTAAAATAATTTTGCGGGAAGTTTTGAAATAGTAATTGATGATATGAACGGGGTATCAAAAGCTGTATTGTCTAGATATGTGAATAAATTATCAGATGTGCTACCAACATTACAATAGTCATTATTTCTATAGGCCTAATAAGCTTATAGCTAAATTTTATGTTGTCATAGACAACATAGATTGTGTACATGTTCCAATCGTATATCCTGGCAGTAATATAGCCAAAAGATTCTGCAATAGAAGATCCTATTTTTCCTTCAATATTCAAACAATTTCATAGGCCTATGTAACACTCCGCATAGAAAAATTGTGGCTAAACTAGCGCTGAGGTAGTTTCCTTCGTACTCTGCTTATACACCTTGCACATACGAATCTGTGACAGGTTATGTTTGATTAGTTTAATTTTTTGTTATGCCTTGCATATACGATCAACTGATTACCACAAAAAAATCCCTTATAAGTTCAACGATTTTCACTTCTACCTCAGAACTACCTCAGCGCTAGTTTATTGAAATTGTAATAGGTTAGAATACGACAGATAGGAATCACCCACTTAACGCCTCTCCTACAGATTCTTCTCGGTTTAAGATAATGTTACGGTCTACACGGATAGCACAACATTCCAAAGGAGGATGCCTTTTAAATGAAAAGGGTGCAAAGATATTTTCTTTTAGGAGACAATGGATACCCCTTAAAATCCAATTTAATGACATCTCTCCTGAATCCTGCCACACAAGTATGGCAAAATTGTTACAGGGTACTAATAAATCTGCATGAAATACAGTGGAAAAGTAGTATGCAATTTATGGAAGAGGCGATTTCCCGTCCTAAATTTAGGCCTAATATAACTGCTTAGAATGCTTTGTATATAATTAATTGTGGCATCAATTTTTAAGCTGTCGACCTTGTAGTCTGCTAAATTTTCTCAGATTTCCTTTAGAAGCTACAATTTAACTGCTCTACATTCCTATTATTTACATTTGGAAGCAGCTGTCTTTTTTTTTTTTAATTGCGGTATGACAACATATTGTATTTAGGAAGATGTTATTAAAATTACTGCCTCTTACCCGTTTGCCTATGATTGTTTCCTCATGCCAAACAAAGTCAGCCATGATCATATGTAACCAATGAAATTCGCGATTTCGAAGCCATGGTCGTATGAAAAACAAAACATGCAAGATACAAGTACAAAATCCCCTCGTTAGTAAACGCCTGTTAATTTTAAAGATACGAGGCTTGGTGAAATAGTCAACTTTTAAAGATTCCGTTAAAATTAAACGATCCATTTGTTGACAAGTCGTTTGTGCTGATTTAAAGAAACTTGGTGAAACCGGCCATGAATATGGCAACATATATAACACGTATCTGTTTAACTTTTTTTTTTTTAGATTAAAACATAGTACTATTACTTCTTCATTTACAAATTTCATACCATTAATTTTTCTAACTAATTTATATAATTCCCTATCAACACATAAAAAAATTGAACCTTTATATTTGAAACCATCAACTTTAATTTTTTTCTCCATATTAAATGTATTTGAAAATTATTTATTTGATATGATCCCTTTCGATATTTTAATAATATATTGTGGGTCCCCATCACCACGGGATGGCGCGTCCTCAGGTTGCGGATCGAGGAGACGGCCTCCAGATATGGAGGGTAGCTGTGAATATATTGAATAAGCAGTCGCGGACAGCCGATGAGGGGTGGTCCTCCAGCTTGGGGGTTGGGCGAAGGGCTAACAACCCATCACCGTAAAAACCAGCTTGTTACAAATCCTTGAAATAAACCTCGGAATGGAATCCAGACGTTTGAGATTGGCAGGGCATGTAGCACGTATTGGCAATCCAGAAATGCATATAGTGTGTTAGTTGGGAGGCCGGAGGGAAAAAGACCTTTAGGGAGGCCGTGACGTAGATGGGAAGACAATATTAAAATGGATTTGAGGGAGGTGGGATATGATGATAGAGACTGGATTAATCTTGCTCAGGATAGGGACCAATGACGGGCTTATAATAATAATAATAATAATAATAATAATAATAATAATAATAATAATAATAATGATTTATTTTAGCTGGCAGAGTTAAGGCCGTAAGGCCTTCTCTTCCACTCACCCAGCAAAAAGTGTATATACATATGCATGAACTTACAAAGAATTCAACAATTTGATTTAGATGAGAGTTACATGTATACAAGAGTTATTTACGAATTAAACAACAAAAACTATGAACTATTAATTAGACACTGAAATAAACTGTGTAGCAGAATTAAGCTAAAATACATAGAATGTTAATATATTTCAAATAATATTAGATAATAGAAAGAGATTATTATGAGACAATTTTGAAAATACAGCACTATCAGAATGATGTCTAAAGAATGAAGTAACAATGTAGTCAGTGATAGTTTAAGTCAGTATGATTGGAGTGAAATGCTAATAAGGTTATCTTTTAAGCTGTTCTTAAAGGTGTTTATTGTCTTGCAGCCCCTAATACTTTGTGACAAGGAATTCCATTGACGCGAGGTGGATATTGTAAAGGATGAGGAATAACAAGATGTTCTATGAAGAGGTATACTTAGCGTGCCACAGATAAGTGATCTGGTATTTACGTCGTGGTTAGAGTATAGATAAGAGAAACGAGACGAAAAGTAATTTGGTGTTGAGGTGTGCAGAATTCGAAAGAGTAAAGACAAAGAGTGTTAAGTTCTGCGTTCTTTATGTCGGAGCCACGAGAGACTTGCGAAGGACGGTGATATGTGATCATATCGTCGGATGTTGCACACGTATCTGACGCACATGTTCTGAGCTCGCTGTAACTTGACTGACAGTTCAGAACTTAGGTCACTTAATAAAGCGTCACAATAATCGAAGTGCGGCATTACTATGTGAGGGCTTATGTGAGGGCGGCAATGAACCTGCGGGTTCCTTAAAAGCCAGTAAGTAAGTAAGTAAGTAAGTAAGTAAGTAAGTAAGTAAGTAATTAAGTAAGTATTTTTCATAGCTTCATATCGGGTCCACATCTATAATCCCATTTCAGTCAGAGCTTTGGCCTCCTCTTCCCATCTGATTTTAACTCTAAAAAGGAATTTTTCTAGTTTGTGCAGATTGCTAGCGTTTAGGTGACCACTCATTTGTTGTATGCCACTACAGCGTTTATACTCAAAAAATTATCCAGCCAATAATTTCTCAAAATATTCGTCGCCGCACTGCGTCTCCCACAGTCTACTATATACAGTCACGAAGCTTGGGATGATTTTTTGCATTTCTCGCGATAGTTGCTAGCCGCTTGGAGCGCTGTGAGTACTAGGAACAATAGACTGTGTCACTGCCATCGTGACTCGCTTAACCCGATCATGAAGGGCGGCGTTTCAACCATATAAATTAATTGGAATGCATGAAGAATAACATATATTTCTCTAAAATGTAGTGTAATTGAATTAATAAAATTTAAAACAATGATTAGGAGACACTACAGACAGAATTCCTTGCGAGTTAAGGTGTAATATTATTTTTGGTGTGAAAATTACGTTTTTCGTATGTGTAATACCTGCCTTCATTTCGATTAAATATTGCGAAATTCTTGTACATTCATTTATGCACGATTCAATGATTTTCAGTTGCACCGCAAGAATCTGTACTAATAAATCTGTAGCCGAAATTTTTCTGGTAATTTTCGATTTTCAAAAATAATTGGTCCTAACATATATAATTAACCACCCTGAAACCGAAAATCGCTTTTTTGAAATTTTTGTTTGTATGTCTGTCTGTCTGTCTGTATGTTTGTTACCTTTTCACGCGATAATGGCTAAACGGATTTCGATGAAAATTGGAATATAAATTAAGTTCGTTGTAACTTAGATTTTAGGCTATATGGCATTCAAAATACTTTATTTAAAAGGGGGGTTATAAGGGGGCCTGAATTAAATAAGTCCAAATATCTCGCTTATTATTGATTTTTGTGAAAAATGTTACATAGCAAAAGTTTCTTTAAAAATAATTTCCGATAAGTTTTATTCCTTGAAAAAGTTTGGTAGGACTGATATTTAATGAGATAAATGAGTTTTAAAATTAAAATAACTGCCATCTAAGGCCGTGTAATGAATTAAAAAACAAATGACTTCGTCTATAAGGGGCTTTGGATAGCAACAATCGAAAGCTATGAAAGATAGCCTACAGAGAATGTTTCTGTGTTTGTATGAAGTAATATCGGAAGCTAAATTAACCGATTTGTATAATTAATTATGATTTCACTATTGAAAAGTGTAGTTTCTCTAGATGGACATAATGCTATAATGTTATTACAGTAACTTCTGATATAATATAATATAATATAATATAATATAATATAATATAATATAATATAATATAATATAATATAATATGTAATATTATATAATATAATTTAAGTTATTTGAAGGGTTCAGAACCATAGTGGGCCAAGCGCCATTTACTGAATACGTAGAAAACAAGGGTTAAAATTAAGTTATTGCCATAATTCAATGGAAACCTATAACAAGTAAAATAAAATATACACATGAAATCTAAATGATGTCAATCTTCATTAAACTATGGTTGCATGTAATAAAAATTAAGAAACATGTTAAAGGAATTGTCATTGCACCAAATGAGTGTCTCTGGACAAAAATGATCGCATTTTAATTATTTGGATGCAATTTAAATTAAGTAACATATTAAACGATTTATCCTTCTATCAAACACGAATGTTCCCTGGATCAAATGTCCTATTTTAATTATGTAATTACTTTATATTTATTTCTAACGGGTGCAGCGGAGCGCACGGGTACGGCTAGTATTTAGATATGTTGAAATTATAGGTTATGTTTACTGTACCAGTTGCCCCTTTCTGTCTAGTTTTAGTGGTATCCAATGCCCTGCCACTACATATGTATGTTACAGGAAATTATAGGATATGTTTACTATATTTAACTTATATTCCTATATTCGCAATTATACATTATAACTAAACATAATGTCATGTATAACACCCCGCACATTCAATTTGTCTGTATTTTAATACTACAATTGAGTTCTGAATTATTGTATTTATGTACTACCTAAGAGACGAAGTAACAATCGTACGTACACTAATTTCATAGGAGTGGTATGGTAAATTTTCTGTCTTTATCAAGGAAGGTAGATGTGCTAAATTAAAATCATAATAAAAATTCGTTTTTATTGAACCTCAAAATAGCTTCCATTCTAAACTTAAAATGTTAATGCGAACAGATTATGTTAACATGTAAAATTCTCTTTTGTAATTATTTCTGCAACATATTATGCAACAAGAAGTAAACGGAACTTATGGACACATTACACTAAATAAAACTTAGCAATGATAAGCAATAAAGTTATAATATAATATTGCACTGAGCTACATACACTGAAATAGAAAACCAGAACAAACATTACGGCCTGGTCCAGATCGAAAAGGCATTGACTGTGCCGTATTTCGCATTGTTGTGAAAAGTTGTGTAAACTGTGAAATGTTCGTTATCGGTTGTAATAACTGTAAATGGCTAAAATACAATAATTTGAATAATAATATGGGACAAGGAGACGTTTGTGGTACTATAAATATTGTAAGAAAAAGAGGTCAGAGTTATCCTTCCGAAAGATCCAGGAAGGTGAGTTTATAAAATATAATATATATGCTTTATAAAAATAATATATGAACCTTATGTATTTCGTATTTCAATAGTGGAAGGAAGATGTTAATTTTTTCAAAAGAACACGATATCGAAAGTACAATACATTTTATCGTCTGCTAGGGAAAGGGTCTGTGATGAGGCAATAGTAGCGATCCTGGTGGCTAGCAACTGTCTATGTTTGCATATTTAGTAAGAATTGAGCTTCGTGACTGTATATACTAAACTGTGGTCTTCCGCTACGTTCCTCTCTTATTCTTGATACCTGATCTGCACCATGTCATTCCTGTTCTCTCAGCCCTGTTCCCAATCTCCCTGTAGTATTTTAGTGATCCTAGGTCCTTAATATTACGAAAGATAAGTATCCTTTCTCCAAATTTCGTTTGTCCTCTCTTCAGTAACCTCAGTGTTCAGGTTTGTCGGCAATTGCACACGCGGAGATCACTTTATCACGCTGGCTTCCGGAAAGGTAATAACATAGCTTCCTTCCGCTCTTCTGTTTTTGTATCTTTGCCTCTTTCTCCTGCATTCCTGAATGCCTTGGTCTGCCTTCCTTGTAACTGGCATTGTCTCTCTCTCTTCAAGACGTTCTGTGTTATTCTACATTTTGTTAGTCTTTTTCTATCCTCTGACATTCTTGATCTTTATTTATCTATTGTTAATTTTTCTTTCTCTCATACTAATTTATTTTTTCCTATTCCCCCTCCACTTTCGTCTTTATCTATTTCATTTATATTTGTCATTTATTAATATTTCTTTCTTATTCACCTGTCGTCGTCATCGTCATAATCATCTTCATTATTGCCATTGTCATCATTATTAATATCACTATCATCATCCTCAGCGTAATAGATCGACAATTGATCAGATTTTTTGTATTCGACAGATTTTGGAGACAAAATGGGAGTATAAGGGTACAGTGCATCAGTTATTCATAGATTTCAAAAAGGCATATGACTCGGTTAAGAGGGAAGTTTTGTATAATATTCTTATTGAATTTGGTATTCCCAAGAAACTAGTTCGATTAATTAAAATGTGTCTTAGTGAAACTTACAGCAGAGTCCGTATAGGTCAGTTTCTATCTGATGCTTTTCCAATTCACTGCGGGCTAAAGCAAGGAGATGCACTATCACCTTTACTTTTTAACTTCGCTCTAGAATATGCCATTAGGAAAGTTCAGGATAACACAGAGGGTTTGAAATTGAACGGGTTACATCAGCCTCTTGTCTATGCGGATGACGTGAATATGTTAGGAGAAAATCCACAAACGATTAGGGAAAACAAGGAAATTCTACTTGAAGCAAGTAAAGAGATAGGTTTGGAAGTAAATCCCGAAAAGACAAAGTATATGATTATGTCTCGTGACCAGAATATTGTACGAAATGGAACTATAAAATTTGGAGATTTATCTTTCGAAGAGGTGGAAAAATTCAAATATCTTGGAGCAACAGTAACAAATATAAATGACACTCGGGAGGAAATTAAACGCAGAATAAATATGGGAAATGCCTGTTATTATTCGGTTGAGAAGCTTTTGTCATCCAGTCTGTTGTTAAAAAATCTGAAAGTTAGAATTTTTAAAACAGTTATATTACCGGTTGTTCTGTATGGCTGTGAAACTTTGACTCTCACTTTGAGAGAGGAACAGAGATTGATGGTTTTTGAGAATAAGGTTCTTAGGAAAATATTTGGGGCTAAGAGGGATGAAGTTACAGGAGAATGGAGAAAGTTACACAACGCAGACCTGCACGCATTGTATTCTTCACCTGACATAATTAGGAACATAAAATCCAGACGTTTGAGATGGGCAGGACGTGTAGCACGTATGGGCGAATCGAGAAATGCATATAGAATATTAGTTGGGAGGCCAGAGGGGGGAAAGGCCTTTGGGGAGGCCGAGACGTAGACGGGAAGATAATATTAAAATGGATTTGAGGGAGCTGGGATATGATGATAGAGACTGGATTAATCTTGCTCAGGATAGGGACCAATGGCGGGCTTATGTGAGGGCGGCAATGAACCTCCGGGTTTCTTAAAAGCCAGCAAGTAAGTAAGTGTCATCATCCTCATCAACATCATCATTATCATCATCACGATGAACACAACAGGATGTTTGAAGAAGTGTACCACCAACTTCTGAGTCTGAAGAATAAAGTGAGTTAATGAAATTCTAGTACTCATACTGGAATGTCTGTTCACTTGTTTGTCCTTTCATCTTAATTGGTACCTTACACCATGCAAACCACATGTTCAGGAAAACCCTGCTACTTCTGACGATCAGTATTTGTTCGAAATTAAAGAAGAGTGCCAATGCGTATCACAGTTGTTCAGCCAGGACTTCAGACAGATCCCACAATAGTCCTGGGCTGTGGAAGAGGCTTCCTCGGATGTCCTACCTTCCTCATTCCGCCATTGCTCCATTATCGTAACATGCCGTGTACTCTACTGTTGAATGGCTTCTGTGTTTCAAAGGGTCGTTAAATGGAGGACCACAGCACGGGTCATTAGTCAAAAGAGGCCAGGCCAGCTCAAGGAGCGCCACGACAGGCTGGCGGTCCCTGCAACTGGGTGAGTACGGAACACATTCATCGCTATTATATTAAAGAAAAAAGATTCAAGCAAAATTAGTGTCGCAAAAAGAACATTTATGCTCGACCATGCCGAAATGTAGTACCTAATTATACACCTGGTAGCAGCCCTTTAATGGACCTTATTAAAGTACACCTATTCATTAAAGTTCAGTTCTTCAACCAATCAGAACACGCCATTGTAGCATTATGAAAGCGCAAGTATCGATTATTCTCCAATATGCAATCGAAAAACAAATAAAGTGGTAAATATTAGGAATTTTACTGCAGATATTTCGTTTCCTATTAAAAATGTTTGATTGATAAATGAAATTTTATGAGATTTAACGGTTATAATGATTGTTAAGGTTAATATTGAATAAATTAGGAAGTAGGCTGGAAATCCAATACTGTCGCAGAAAGTTATGTTCTATTACTATAATAATTAGCATTAATTGTAAGTAATATTCAAATAAATTCAATTTCTCATCTCGTTTTTCAATGTCTAAATCAATTTCAATGTTATATCAAGATTAATGTTCATTTTACTCTCTAGAAAATATCAACGTCATTGACATTTTGTTCCTCGGAAAAAATCAATACTTTCGCGTCTGAGCAAATCTCACAATTTATGAGACTGAACAAGGTCAGTCACATAACAATAACATGAATACTTATGAATAATTTCAAGTTAGAAATATGGTCGGGCATAAAAAGTCGTATGGAACTTGCCTATAATGGTAATTAAGACGCTCGTATGAAAATTATCAAAATCTCTTGCGCTCGTTTCATAAACATACTCGCGTCTTAATTACTATCATTATAGGCTCGTTGCATAATGTACTATTGTGAGCTTACTTTGAGGAAGCACAAAACAAAACGTGGCTAGTGACTAATTCTGAATATTAGGATTTCATTATAAAAACAAAGAAGAACTGAAAGAAGAGCAGTTTCGCTTCAGAAAGGAAAAAGGTACGAAAGATGCAATTGGACTGCTGCGAACGATCGACAAAAAATACTCGGAGAAAAATAAATAAATAAATAATAATAATAATAATAATAATAATAATAATAATAATAATAATAATAATAATAATGGTTTATTTTCGGTGGCAGAGTTAAGGCCATAAGGCCTTCTCTTCCACCCAACCACCCTTAATCAATACAATACATATTTAAATTACGAATATTTACACTACACTTAAAAGGTTCTCCAGCAAAATTCTTCAGTTAAGTTTTAACGACTAGTAGACTACATATTTATTTAAATTTAGATAAACCTATAAGGTAAAGTAGTAACTTAATTTATGAGCTAATTTAATTCAATCAATTATAATTAGAGATTTGAGATAGCTAGTAAAATGATGAAAATTAATTTAATATAATCTTACTAGACCTATGTTACAGGGAGAAAAAAAATACATAGACCTATATAAATCTAAAATATAATGAGAATACTAATGTAATTGCCATTAGAGGTTTTGTAAATCTATTTAGAGAAATTAATGATAATAATAAGAATGCACAGATGTTAGTTTCATTATATGTAATAAATATTAATCAGCAATTAATTTGTTAAGTAAGAATTTATGTAATTTTGACCTAAATGAAGTTATTGTCCAACAACCCCTTACATCACTCGGAAGCGAGTTCAAATTTCTAGCAACTGAAACTGTATAAGATGAAGAATATAAAGATGTCTTGTAGTAGGGTATAGAGACGTGTACGTAACATTTGTGTACCTGAAAAATGCATTTGACAGAGTGGATTGGAATAAACTGATGGAGATCCTAAAGAAAATAGGTGTGTGTTGGGAAAAGACGAGGCTGTTCTGTAATCCTTATACGAAACGAGTCAAAATCAGGATAGAAGAAGAAATGTCAAAGGGAAATTGAATAGGAAAGAGAGTACAAGGATGTCCTTACAACCTAAACTGTTCAACATCTACTTGGAGAATTTAGTGAAGAACTGCTTCCAGAACATGAGACCGGTGATGTAGGAGGAAGGAGAATAAAGCTGATGATATGGCTTTGTTAGCAGAAAAGGAATCGATATTAAGGGATATACTACTGGAGCTAAATGACAGCTGTGAGCAGTATGGGATAAAGATAAGTGCAAACAAGACGAAGACTATGGTCCATAGTTGTCGGAAGAAAACTAAAGAAGGTAAACTTGCGAATTCGACATAGACAGTAGAGCAAGTGGACAGCTTCAAATACTTGTAAGCAGTAACATGAGCTGCTGCCAGGAAGTCAAAATGAGAATAAAAATGGCAAAGGAAGTTTTTAATAGAAAAAGGAACATCTTCTGCGGACCTCTGGAAAAAAAAACTAAGGAAGAGAATAGTGAAGTTCTTTGTGTGGTATGTGGCATTATAACGAAATGAAGAGAAACAACTGGAAGCATTTGAAATGTGAATTTGTAGAAGAAAGGAGTGTGAGAAATGGACAGAGTAAAGAATAAAGTTGTAAATAATTGATTAATTGGCGAACTTGCTCGTGTTAATTGTGTAAGCATGTGCGGCTTACAGCTGTTTCGGTGCTTCTTCACACCATCCTCAGAGCCTACTAGACCTCGGCGTCATCTCGAACTTCGCTGCCTGTTGTGTGGGTGCGTTCGATTCTTCAAAAGTGTTGAAATGTGGTGTCAAATAGTGTGTGTGTGTTCTGAAATTGATCTGTGTGTTGAGAATTTGATCAGGGTGTGTTTTAGTTTGTATATTTCTTATTGTTCTAGTGTGTTGAGTTTTTGGTTCTTGGATTGTATGTGTAGAGTCACATGCTTACATAATTAACACGAGTAAGATCGCCATTTAATCAATTACTTATATTCAAGTGTTGAAAGTAGTGTACGAAAGATTCAACATGGAATAAAGTTGTGTTATAAAAAGTGGACGAAAATAGTAATATACATTACAAGAGCGGTATGTTGGTCGAGGAAAAGATTGAAAAAGCGAAACGTAGTTGAGCTTTTTTAATTTCCGAGAACATGAAAACAAACATACCGTTCGTTATTTTGTGCGAAGATCGTTTATTACATACCTGAAAGACGAATTTCTAATTAGCTGCAATGAAATCTCCATGTTGGTTTCTGTTTAATGACACCAACTTCGGAACACCAAAATATCTTTCTTCAACATTGTTGCTATAAAATGTTTTCTGTGTTTACTATACTCCAGCAGGCCGTGATATGTCTGTCTTTTTTCCCCCCCAGCCTATAAATGCGAATTTAAAACAAACGGTAATGATTTACTTTTCATTTTAATATTTTAACAATATTATTTATATAACATATTGCAGTAATAACATCGGCATCTGGAATCTCGTTGATTTTTTCACGGCTTCCTTAATGTTACTTGTATCAGGAATGCAATAAGTTTCGTGGAGTAGTACACTTTACTTTATTTTTTCAAATATTTAAAAACAATAATTAACATTGCAATTTAGGTGAAATTGCACTGGTAAGTTTCCAATTTATAATTATTACTATGTTAAACGTCTCTAAAAATAATATGTTAAAAGCCTAAAGCAGTAAAATGAATGTCGCGCTTAAGCGGTAAGAAGAGGGAAATTGTTATGTGTGTTAGGTTGGGAATACTGAATGTGGTATTTCACACTTACCGCGTATTGGTTCTGTGCGGAAAACAAGCAAATACGCACGATCTCGCACAAAAGAATATTGTTGAAACTGATCAGGAAGAGAAAAAGAAATAGGCTGGATCACTTGGTGAGAAGAAATTGCCTACTGAAGGATGCACTGGAAGGAATGTTTTTTTTATTTTATTGGGTTATTTTACGACGCTGTATAAACATCTAGGTTATTTAGCGTCTGAATGATATGAAGGTGATAATGCCGGTGAAATGAGTCCGGGGTCCAGCACCGAAAGTTACCCAGCATTTGCTCGTATTGGGTTGAGGGAAAACCCCGGAAAAAAACCTCAACCAGGTAACTTGGCCCGACCGGGATTCGAACCCGGGCCACCTGGTTTCGCAGCCAGACGCACTGATCGTTACTCCACAGATGTGGTCTGGAAGGAATGGTGAACGGGAGAAAAATTTGAGGCTGAAGAAGATATATCAGATGAAAGACGACATTAAGATATATGGATCATATGCGGAGACTAAGAGGAATGCAGAAAATAGAGAATATTGGACAATGCTGGGTTTGCAGTGAACGACCTGCTCTTGGGCAAGAAACTATGAATGAATGAAATGCATTATTAGAACCTTAGGTCTAAAATAAGATTGTTGGTGTTTAGTGAACTGTCCTAAGACAGGTTTGAACCTCACAAGTGATACCAAAAAGGCACCACTTATGAGGCAACTAGGCCAGGAGGTAAAGGGGTACGGTGGCCAGTTCCTTTCCCCCTCCATAGCTACATAATAAGGTTAGACATGTTAATCTCATATCGTACAGTGGCGAGAATTGTTACTAAAATGTCTGTCTGTCATCTGTGATCGTTGGCCGTGCAATTTTGATAGTTTAGATAATATAATGTGAGAAACGTTTTTTTCTTTAGGCAATTCTAGTTTGTGACTCGATATAAAGAATTTCAGTAGTACCAGTTTTGGTGAACAAACTGCGGTATCAACAATTTTCCAACTCTACAGCACCTAACTAAAACGTCCATTATACCTAAATTCTGTCTTAAATTGGAAATTTTATTCTTTCTTTATAAAGTCTATGATTTTCATTATCGTCTCCATCATTTTCACTGCTTCTGGGCCACATATTTCATATAAATTGTACGTTCATAGCGTGTTTGCGAAAGCTACTGAATTAATTCCCAATAATCTCAGTCAATTTAAGAGAGCAGTGTACTATGATAATAAATGATTGAAAGAAGTTTATTTTTGTTCTTTAAATGTCCAGAAATTTTATCAGAACTACTTCTCGTTCTGAAAATAAATTTTCAAATGTTATATTTGTTTGGATCAAAGTTCTGCACATTTAAAGGTCAAAACTAAAATTATTTCAATCATTTATTATAATAGTACACTGTTCTCTTAAATTGACTGAGTATATTGGGAATTAAATCAATGGCGTAGCAGGACGTAGTACGCGATTTACGAACAGATGCTATCGATCTTAGAAAGCTGTGGATTATCAACAGGGACACTTGGTCAGACCTAGATGTAGCAGCTAAATCGATAAAATGGCACCAAGCAGTGAATCACGTACTCACAGCAATGGGGTCCTAAGGGCTTCAACGATATAAGGAGGACACACAACAATCCCCAGGCTAAGATGCTAGGCTTTGGCTCTTCTGTGGAAAAAAAACCTTCTCGTAGGATGGGTGTATGTTTCAGGTCTTGTGCAATGTCGACCAAATGGTTATGGAGTTCCGACATGATGAAGGCTTCTGGTCTTACAAGAGATGATGATGAAGAGGCTCTCGCAATACAACGAGAACAGCCAGAATGGAACGAAGCTTATACAGTGTAAATGTCCGATTATTAAGGAGTCCTCTGAAGTTAAGTATTTAGACATAATTTTCGATAATCCTTTAAAATGGAACCAACACATTAATTACCTTTGTAATGAATTACGTAAAATAGTAGCCTATATTATTTTGTTTTATTTGGGAATTACTTGTCAATAAGTTTATTACGCACAATAATGATCTAAATGAGGGGTTGGAAAGCAGTGGTGGATCATTAATGTTTAGGTGAGGGGTTTGGACTTTTTTTTTCCATTGCTGGTTGTCATACAGAATAGCTGTACGTAACGATCCCAAAGTAGGTTTTTTCCTTTCTCTCCTTCCTTCCACCTGAAGACGAAGGGAGAACCACCCTTCGAAACGTTGTGTCTTAATTTTTGATTGTGACAACCAGCAATAGAAAAAAGTCCAAACCCCTCACCTAAACATTGACGCACAATATATATTTTAACTTTATTTCAATCGGTAATTATGTATGGAATTATAGGATGGGGTAGGTCATTTAAATACAATTTTAATCCACTTTATTTATTACAGAAGAAAATAATTAAAATATGTCTTTATAAACCTATCGATTTTCCGTCTCAAAAATTGTTTTTAAACTTTAATGTACTTAACATAAGACAGATTTAGGCCTATTATATTGTATTAATAAAATTCATACATGAAAATCGAAATAATTTTGAATTGTATTCACATAGTTATGGAACAGAAGGTATGAATTCTTTAAGATTGTTTGAACCAAAATGCAACACTGTTACAGTATTTAATCATAGTAATAATTAAGGCCCAAGAATATAATAACAAATTTACATTTAAATATCCTAATCTTGTCAATTCTAATAGTTCTAGTATTAAATTTAAAAAGTTATGTATGGATTTTATAAAAACTTAAAAATTGTAAATTTAAATTTATATATTATAATTGCGTAGTAGACATAAGACAAATTGTATTGTATAATTATTAATTTCAATTCAGGAATCCACCCCTGAGTACGAGTTCTACTCTTTCAGGGGCGAGCTAAAGTTTTTCTGTATATATTATATTAGTGGCTTGTGCAGCAAATGCTGCAAACTAAGTTCATTAGACGTTCAAATAAACATTTTCCAGATTTATTTTCAATGAAGAATACCAGACATTCGGAAAGTTATTTGCTTCCATAACAATGAAAGATACTCTCGAGCCAATACTGAAGAGAACCACGCATATAAATATCTACACCACACCGCCATTAAATATATGAAAAAGACCCAACCTCACTTGATTAATAATTATAAAAATATTTGATTTTTAATAATATTATTATCTTAGGTAATTTTTATAGCTTTCAGTAACATATACTATATATACTATATAGCCGCCACTCGGTAAAATATAGAAATCAAAATCTGATTTAAGTTATTCTCTACATCTACTTATATAACTCCAAAAGTTTCACTTTCATATCGTCAATATAGCATTAATACGTATAATTAATGAAAAATAGTCACATCACGGCATTAACTACAATAATATTTCATTTCTAATGGTAATAATGTCATCAAACCACCTCAAGTTTTGTAGTTTTTAATATCCAATATACAGCTGTACCCAGAAAATTACACACCACAGAATCGAACCTGTAAATTATTTTTAGTAAGTTAAATTTTTAATAACCAATTTAATTTGAGCTCTAAATAGGCCTATGTCAGCATTCTTGCAGATCATGGTCTTCGTGTAATATTGTTTACTGTAGTATGTGTTTTGTTTTATTCTGTAATGCAACACGGCCGACTTGATGCTCGCTTCGCTTCTCCTTTACAAAAAAAAAAAAAAAAAAAAGCGAAGGGTATATCAAGTCGGCCGTGAATGCTATTAGTTAGTTCTCAAAACTGACGACAGATGGATTTTGGAAAATAGGACAATTATGACATTTCACTGAAAACTACTATTTTTCCGAAAAACTTTGAGTTCCAAGCTTCAAATGAGGGGTCATTTACTAAAATCCGTCTAGCCGTTTTCCCGTAATTTCCATTACCAGTTCAAATTATATATATATATGTGTGTGTGTGTATAGATTTTATGTTACAATTAAATAAATAAATAAATAAATACATACATACATAACTGACAGAAACCAGTAGGCAACAATGTGCGAACGCGCTTGTTAAACGTGCACTGCTCAGATCGGGAAAAGCGCGTAGTGAATTTCACACCTCTGTTGACTCAAACAAAGATGGCTGCGGCGGCACAAGGAAGCTGTGCTCGTATTTATTCTCCTTTTTCGGGCCGGATAATTAATCAGAGCTCCCCCCCCCCCCCTGGCCTCGCAGACGCTGAAATCTGAATGGCGCGCGTAACAATGAATGTTGCCACACTAATTATTTCAATTCGGTAATTAATTTCGAGGCGTCCCGTTTTATTGCGGCTGCCTGCGTCTGATTGAAAATCATGTTCAAGTCAAAAAACTAATAACGAATTCATTATTTTGCTGTTAATTATCGCTCGAAATCAATCATAAGGCACGGCGACTCTAAGAAAAACGCCCACATCTAGCTCTCTGGTCAGACGAGCCGGTTTCCACGGTGATGACATAACAGAAAAAATTATGCAACCGTTATATTACATTACACGAACGTACAAACTAGAATCGAAACAAGAAATTAATTTTTTTACCATAGAACACATGAAGCCGAAATATTACGCAATGATGCGTGATGCGTATGAAGACAAAGGAAAGTGTCTCATGTGCGAACGGCGAAGCCTAACCACAGGGGCAAGCGAGGAGCGGCCGTGTGACAACAAAGTAACCACAACATGGAAAGCAATACAAGAACCTGGAAATAAAATGAAGAAGAGGAACATGGCCTAAAGGAAGACCGAGAATATTAGTGAAGAGGATATTTATTTTATTTTAGCAGGTTATTTTACGAGGCTTTTGAAGAGAAGACTCGAAATGGATATATTAAATTGAGAAGTTTAACAAGACAGACCTAAAGAGGAAAAAATAATGCTAACAGACAGGCTTGAAAAACGACACACATAATAAGGAAGAAAATACACTACACAGAGGAAAGAAGTAAAATAATACGAACAGAAAGATTCAACGTGAGTGAGAGAGTGAGAGTGTGATTGTGTGAGAGTGTGTGAGAGTGAGAGAGAGTGAGAGTGTGTGAGAGAGAGGGGGAGGGAGAAAGTGAGAGAGTGTCAGAGAGAGTGAGAGAGAGTGAGAGAGAGTGAGAGAGAGTGAGAGTGTGTGAGAGAGAGGAGGGAGGGAGAGAGTGAGAGGGTGTGAGAGAGAGTGAGAGAGTGTGAGAGAGAGTGAGAGTGTGAGAGTGAGAGAGAGGGGGGAGGGAGGGAGAGAGAGGGGGGAGTGAGAGAGGGGGGAGGGAGTGAGAGAGAGGGAGTGAGAGAGGGGGAGGGAGTGAGAGAGGGGGAGGAGGGAGTGAGAGAGGGGGAGGGAGTGAGAGAGGGGGAGGGAGTAAGAGAGGGGGGAGGGAGTGAGAGAGAGGGAGGGAGTGAGAGAGAGGGGGGAGTGAGAGAGAGGGGGAGGGAATGAGAGAGGGAGGAGGGAGTGAGAGAGGGAGGGAGTGAGAGGAGGGGGAGGGAGTGAGAGAGGGGGAGGGTGTGAGAGAGGGGAGGGAGTGAGAGAGGGGGAGGGAGTGAGAGAGAGGGGGAGGAAGTGAGAGAGGGGGAGGGTGTGAGAGAGAGGGGGAGGGGTGAGAGAGGGAGGAGGGAGTGAGAGAGGGGGAGGGAGTGAGAGGAGGGGAGGGTGTGAGAGATGGGAGGGAGTGAGAGAGGGGGAGGGAGTGAGAGAGAGGGGGAGTGAGTGTGAGAGTGAGAGTGAGAGTGAGAGTGTGAGTGTGTGTGTGTGTGTGTGCGTGTTTGTGTGTGTGAGAAGAGTCCACTGCAAGAATGATGGATGTCACTTTCTTGTCGAAAATGAACCAAGACTGTCAATGCATAGCTTAAGACATACAGAATGTACATACAGAGTTATATGGCATTAACACTGAGAGTCATTGTCCAGTAATGATGGGAAAATCACAGTTAAGCTTTGAGCGCTAAGCATTTCAAACTTTCAATTGCTTCTCCTGCAAAATGTATTCCAAATGACATCCATCATTCTTGCAGTGCACTCTTCATATATATAATAAATTGGAAATAAATTGTACCAAAAAAAAAAACACGGAAAAGTCCTAAAGGTAAACGTAGAATAATATACACAGATATAATAAATTAGGAAGAAATTGAAGACAAGAAACATGGGAAATTCCTGAAAGAAGACGCAGAATAATATGGACAGGAAGACTTAAAAACTGTATAAGAACAAGAAATATGAGCCGTTCAGAGCAAAAGTGGTGTAAGTCAGAATTGGATAATGAGATTTAAAGTAAAAATTCTGTAAAATACAGCGCAAAGTAGCAATCAATATATTCTTCTTGCTATCCATTGATTACTAATAGTTTAAATAAATTGAATATTAATTGCTACTTTGCCCTGCATTTTACAGAATGTTTACTTTAACCCTGCTTACCCATTTCTGACTTACACCACTTCTGCTCTGAACGTCTCATATATAGGAAAGGCATTAAGGAAGATCAAGAATCGCAAGAAGGAACTGGAGGTAACCGGAAATATAAATATAGAAATGAAAAGAAAAGTAAAAGAAATGTTATGCAATGTCTATATCTGAAGGAGAATATTCTGTGTTGTGACCATGGGTCCAATTTCAATACCAGCGTACAGGCTCTTAAGACGAAGATATTGTCATTTGTAAGCTCCACCAATGAACTGCTTCAACGTCTGCATCTTCGTAGCCAGAATGACCGCGCCTAAAAGTCATCTGACGCAGCCCGCACGACATCACGCCTTGGAGCCGTCCAGTAATGAAGAGGTTGCTATGGAAACGTCCTCGAGGAACAATGAACAAGCGCAGACTTGGGACAGGGGCAAATGCGATTACACGCACAGCGCGTGACGTACTCGCCTGGGATCTAGGCGACACGCAGAACTGTCCCATCTTAGAGTTTGGTGCAGATAAAGACAGCCTGTGTTCTTACAGAGTCGACATTGGAACTAGTTCTATGGGATAAAAAACTGTCACTAATTGGGACCAGAGTTCGATTCCAGAGAGATTTATTCAAACTTGAGTTCAGCCTACAATATGATATATGGACGTTTGAATTATTCTGAGTGACCTTTTTCAATTGTACTGTTAGGTTGGCAGTACAAATTCCTCTTTTGTACCGCTACAATTCTCCACCTTTTGTCTCTTTATCGGTTTTCCTGAATTAGTTTCTGTGGAATATATAAAATGAATTCATGCGTTCATTCACAATGTTCTGCCCAATGGCAGGTCTTTCACTGCAAACCGTAAAATGAATACAGTACATAAATTGGTACGGTAAACAGCAATGCTACAGTTAGTTTGTGTTTTGTTTCGTTTGTTTGAAACTATTTACGGCTATGGATCGGCGAAAGAAAAAAAAAACATTAAAATTGGAAATTTTGTTTTTAACCCTAAAAAAAATAAAATATTTTTTTCACTTTCCTAAATCTGTGCTCATTTTGGCCTTATGACAATT
Organism: Periplaneta americana; assembly: GCF_040183065.1. Taxonomy (NCBI): domain Eukaryota; kingdom Metazoa; phylum Arthropoda; class Insecta; order Blattodea; family Blattidae; genus Periplaneta; species Periplaneta americana. The sequence continues at coordinate 2,127,330 of NC_091131.1, read as the reverse complement.
TAAAGCCCTTCAGGACGAATTTAAAGGAACCAGAGCGTGCGTGGAGGTGCAGCCCTTTACACTGACATTCAGCCGTTACTCTGACAGACTCCGTTCTTCATTCTAAATCATTTTAGTTTTCATTCAGTTCATATTTCGCGCTGTTATGCAGGAGGAAAATGTGTGTGTAGACCTGTATAGGAATGAAGGATATCGATAATCTATATATATATAATTTGAACTGGTAATGAAAATAACGGGAAAACTGCTGAACGGATTTTAATAAATGATCCCTCATTTTGAAGCTTGGCACCCAAAGTTTTTCAGAAAAATTGTAGTTTTCAGTGAAATGTCAATTTTCCTACATCATTTTCCCATTTTCCAAAATCCATCTTTCGTCAGTTTTGAGAACTAATTGATTGCATTTCAGAATAAAACAAAACACACACTACAATATACAATAGACTATTACACGAAGGCCATGACCTACAGGATTGCTGACATACTTAGAGTTCAGATGGGTCAGATTCTTTCACATCATAATGCCAATATGTCGATCTTCATTTGTGTAATTTTTTGATAACGTATAAAAATAATTTACAAGTCTGATTCTCTGATCTGTAGTTTTCCGAGTACAGCTGTGTATTCGATATTAAGAACTAAGAAGTAATATAATGATAGGAGAGGAGAGGAGAGGAGAGGGCAGAGGGCACGAAGGCCAGAGGGCACAAGGACACGAGGGTACGAGAGCACGATGGCACGTGGGCATGAGGGCACGAGATCATGAGGGAACGAGGGCATGAGGGCACGAGGGCATGAGGGCACGAGGGCATGAGGGCACGAGGGCTTGAGGGCATGAGGGCACGAGGGCATGAGGGCACGAGAGCACGGGGGCATGAGGGTACAAGGGCATGAGGGCACGAGGTCAAGATGGCATGAGGGCACGATGGCACGAAGGCACGAGGGCATGAGGGCATGAGGCACGAGGGCATGAGGGCACGAGGGCATGAGGGCACGAGGGCATGAGGAACGAGGGCATGAGGGCACGAGGGCATGAGGGCACGAGGGTATGAGGACACGAGGGCATGAGGGCACGAGGGCATGAGGGCACGAGGGCATGAGGGCACGAGGGAATGAGGGCACGAAGGCATGAGGGCACGAGGGCATGAGGACACGAGTGCATGAGGGCACGAGGGCACGAGAACACGAGGGCCAGAGGGCACGAGGGCCAGAGGGCACGTGAGCAGAGGGGAGAGGGGGGAGAGGAGAGGGTATTTTCGTAACTCTAACCTACAATCCGCAATGACCTGAAATAGGTAATGCTTCACTCCCACATGTAAAACCGATTGATCGTTCTGACATTGTTACTTGCGTTTTCACATTGGAACTCAAGAAATGAAGATGTATATGTTAAATAAAAAGTATTTAGCATGAAGAAAATCATTCAGAGGGGTTGGCCTATGTTTCGTTATTATGGAAGCAAGTAACTTCCAAAATGTCTGGTATTCTTCATTGGAAATAAATTTGAAAAAATTTAATTTGAACTTCTAATGAACTTAGTTAGCAGCACAAGCCACTAGTATATATATATATATATATATATATATATATATATATATATATATATATATATATCGAAGCTTGTCTTGCATGGAAAAGATTTTCAAAGAGGTGAAAAAGATTGACATAGGAGCCACTTCAGCAGTTAGTGTATTCGATATGGGGTCCGAAGTAACTGTAGAAGTGAAGGAAGGTGTGACTGGACTGGACGTAATTGACAGTGCTAAGACATTAAGCCAGGCAAGGACAAGCGTCGAATTCAACGCAGCCAGTAAGAGGCTCAGACTGACCGAACATGTGCACAGCAACAAACGGTCCAACATATGTGCTGGACAATTTTAAGCTACAGAATTTTCTGTATTTGCATGTTCTACTTTGACACTCGTTTTCTCCATTTTCCAATTTTCAACATTTTGTATCATTCAAAATTCTTTAATGAACGCAGTTTTTCTCCAATCTCAGTGAAATTTCACACAGCAGTCCACAAAAGCATGTGAAGTAAACTAACACATGTGTTTTCTTCTGCTATTGAAAGTATTCAGATCTGCATGTATTGAAGATGCGATAAGTTCTAAAAAATTGAAAAATTAACAACTAAAAGAGTAAATATTTTTTCTCAAAAAGCAATTGGAAAAATATAAAATTCATGTGTCACATTTTACATATATCTATCCGAATAAGTTAAATATACTACATTAAAAAAAGTATGTAAACTTCGCAAATTGGGATAATTATAGTTCGATATTAAAAAAATAAAGTCCACACCTGTGATATAAGGGTTAGCGCGTCTGGCCGCGAAACCAGGTGGCCCAGGTTCGAATCGCGGCCGGGGCAATTTACCTCGTTGAGGTTTTACTGGTGTTTTCCCTCAACCCAATATGAGTAAATACTGGACAACTATCGGTGCTGGAACCAGGACTTATTTCACTGACATTATCACCTTCATTTCATTCAGATACTAAATAATGAGAGATGTTGATAGAGCGTCGTAAAATAACCTACTTAAAATGCAAAAATTAATTATAATTAAACTAATTGGAATATCAAAGTGAAAATTTGTATATTGCATATCCATATTGTGAGAAATATGAGGTAAAAGTTTCAGATTGATTGGTGTAAAAATGTAGAAGTTAGAAATTTCAGAGATCCACAGGTGTAGGCTAACTGGGAAATTTTATGGCATCCTCCGTATCCCCGCGCAAGTCCCTTAGATCAGCGTTTCTCAAACTATGGACCACCTGTGGTCCTAGAGTTGTGCCCTTGTGGTCCCTCAAAAAAGACAGAAGAAAAAATAAAATTCAAACGAATTGCGTACCACACTATAGCTGAAAATCTCAGAGTTTGGAAATCACACATGGCAAATGTCTTTCACTTTTTCTCCCAGTATTAATATTTTATGAAATTTCTTACCCTACCCGTCTACCCACTTCCCACTCTACTTCCAGCAACAAAAGAGGGATTTAAAGCACTATAAACGTGGCGTTTCTCGCCATCTTTTTCCTGCATATCTGGCGCCGAGCCTATAACCCAGCCAGGGACCACCCGAATTCATAACAGAGGACCAAAGTATCGAACCTTTTCATGTATTGGTGACTTTCTTAATAGTTTTCCTGGCATCCAGTCTGCACATTGAAATGGTCACGTACTGTACGTCGTACACCAATAAAATAGAACGTGCCACATTGCATCTTTACTGTTGAAAATCGGGCATTTTTCTGCATTATTTTTTATTTGTTTTTCCAGATGACGATATAAGAAATTTTAGACTCCACCTACTTTAAAATCCGACAGGTTTACTTTCTTCACTTGCTTGTTTCGTCTCTAAGTGTCGTTTCAATTTAGCGGATTTCATCACTCGTTTGAAAGCACTTCGTAACAAACAACGCACCGAGGTTTTGGTTCACTCTCATTGTCACACCAAGTAAATCCAAGTTCCAAATAATTCTTGTCATATTTACGAAAGTATTTTTTCTTTGAATAGCTACCACTAGGACTAGATATTTCTTTAATGGCACTATAATTAATATATTTCTTCACACACAGCTTCTGAACTATTAGCTCTGCCTAAATGAAGCGTATCAGCATGTTCCTTTCTTTCAAAGATCCGGATCGAAGCCAGTTTTCCATTATTTATAAAGGGCACTATTTAACAGAGACATGGACAACTGCTAGCGTGTACCACTTAAGAAGGATTTCAAACAACTAACTGCTAACAGGCAAGCGATGATTCATCAACACACAGAATTTGTTATAAGTTACTTATGATTGACTACAAAAAATATAATTACAAAAGTATTATAATTAATTAATTCTATTTTAAAATAACTGTATATATACTACAACTGTAAAATAAATTTCTAAATTATAGACATCAGTTCAAAGAATTTTGAGTGGCCACAAGGGTCCTGAATACAATAAACATGTACAATATAATGTGATGTGATACATTAAAGAAAAAAGAAAGTTAATTGTTGAAGGCAAATATAAGTTGATTAATTGAAATAGAGATGATGATGTAATATCTGAAGAGAATGCTTGATAATATTTATAAGAATAGACATTACATAATCAAAAGGAATGTGAAGTTCCTTAAGATAATTCCACGTGAATTTTGTGATTGAACCTCTACAGCCAAACAGCAAACCAATGACGGACCATTGTTTAAGAGGGACGTTGTACTTTTGAGAAAGATACGGCAGACAAATGTATATATACTACTTACTTACTTACTTACAAATGGCTTTTAAGGAACCCGAAGGTTCATTGCCGCCTCACATAAGCCCGCCATCGGTCCCTATCCTGTGCAAGATTAATCCAGTCTCTACCATCATATCCCACCTCCCTCAAATCCATTTTAATATTATCCTCCCATCTACGTCTCGGCCTCCCTAAAGGTCTTTTTCCCTCCGGTCTCCCAACTAACACTCTATATGCATTTCTGGATTCGCCCATACGTGCTACATGCCCTGCCCATCTCAAACGTCTGGATTTAATGTTCCTAATTATGTCAGGTGAAGAATACAATGCGTGCAGTTCTGCGTTCTGTAACTTCATCCCGCTTAGCTCCAAATATTTTCCTAAGTACCTTATTCTCAAACACCCTTAACCTATGTTCCTCTCTCAGAGTGAGAGTCCAAGTTTCACAACCATACAGAACAACCGGTAATATACCTGTTTTATAAATTCTAACTTTCAGATTTTTTGACAGCAGACTGGATGATAAGAGCTTCTCAACCGAATAATAACACGCATTTCCCATATTTATTCTGCGTTTAATTTCCTCCCGAGTGTAATTTATATTTGTTACTGTTGCCCCAAGATATTTGAATTTTTCCACCTCTTCGAAGGATAAATCTCCAATTTTTATAGTTCCAAATATAGGCTACTACAAAAAAGATAAATTTGCTTTCAAAGGAAACAAGAGTAAGGTGGTCCGGGGAACTGTTCTGACTTAAAAAAGTGGTCCCCACTTCAAAAAAGTTTGAGAAACGCTGCCTTAGATGAAAGAACCAATGAGAGGGGTACGCTTTGTAAATAGACCATTATAAAAACTGTATAGAAGCCAATTAGAAACTTAGAGCAAAGTGACGCTGTGGATGATAGCCGTCGCCTTTCAGACGGTTCGTGGAACTATGGGCTAAAATGAATCTATCCTTCAGGAATAAAACAGGTTTATACCTAAAGTCCCAAGTGTAGTGATTTCTATCACGAGCAGCACGGTGATAGCCGCAAGGGTCATGATGGCGGACAAGCAGCATGCAATGGGTTGTAACAATAGCGACACAGGCTGTTATCCCGCTATTGCTGTAAGGTGGCATTTGTTGAGATTCTGACCGTCTTTCTTCAAACAAAATGCAGAGCGGAGGCCATTCGCTAAGAAAAATACCAGCGACATTATGCGGACCATGATGGTAATGATACCCCCTCCCCCACCCTTCCCGGCCTGTTTAGTCGTATAGAAACTTGAAATGGAAGGAGAAGAAGAACACCGTTTATGTTCATGACGCACACGTTCCATTTTCAGGAAATGTCAGCGGCAGATAGCCTACCTGTCTGCTCGTCGACCCTTTGAAGCCTGGGATTAAAGGGACGGCATCACTACAAGTTAGTTTGCAACACCTTCAGAGGGCGGAGTTTGTATCTTGTCGAAGGCATCATTATCCTGTAGTATTAAAAACTTTGACTACGTGATTTCACTGCCAATATGGATATCCTGAACTAGCACCAACAGATAGCGTACGTGTACTTTGAGGGATGCGCTTTGCGTGTGCATTTGTTTTTCGGTATATAAACATTGAGGATATACGTAGTGTATTAGTATATTAAACAGTATTAAAAACAACTAAAAATGGCACATTTTTGTTATGTTCCTATATGTAAAAACCAGGGAAAGCTTTTTGTCTTCAATCAGGTCCCGAAATATTCTGAATATATTCTTTAAAACTTAAAAAATGTAAGTAATTAAATTGCGCCTCGAAGGTGCTAGCTATTAAATAAAAGTAACTACTTCAAGTAAGGAATTGTGGACTACAGTTTCATTTTGGAAGAGGAAAAAGAAAAATTAATAAAAACATATGCAACCTCGACAGCGAGCTATGTTAGCTTAGATTATATGCAGTAGTTGTAGGAGTCTCCGAAGTTTACGCCTGCAGTAAACTCTCGATAAACTGGGATGTTTATTATCCAGGACGATCCCTAGTGAAATCCATTTCGTGAATAATGTTTTTAATGTACTGTACCCTAATTATTAAAGCCATGTTTTAACTTCAAATTTTCAAAATCATCCTACACAGTATTCAAAACTGCACGTCCTTAACCTACAAAACGCACGACTAATCGTGATACTGCTGCGATCATATTATATCATCCTATTAAAAATTCCATTTGATCTTTCTGCAACTACAGAAAAAATACAAGGAATTCAATCTCGATAGTCCCTTCCCTATAAAAAGAAACACATTGGTGGCTGCATATCCTGTTTTTAGCGTACGGTTCTTAAATACTAATGATTAAAGATGATTTTCACCTTCGACATAGTTCCTATTTTTTTTATTCGTGCACCTCGTTCTAAAGTTCTCGTTTAGGTTCATGAACATTCAATTTACTCGTATCTATATTCTGCATACTGCAGATTTCCCCACCCATCTCGGGGAATCGCTCAATATTATGCAGGTTTACGTTATTATTTATTGTAAATTAAATTAAATTATGAGGTAAGAAAATATTGAATTATGTTAAATTATACTAGGTTATACAAAATAATTGTAAATATAATTTTGACACGCACAGAAAACCAACAAGCGGGAAAACGTAATCAACTGTAGCATATGACATAACATAGCCCTACAACATGTTGCGCCGCATGGAACGCTCCTGCCATCTGACGGTAAAACTTCGCATACGATATCCTTATTTCAAGGAGAAAGCATCGAATTGTTGTGCCACACACCGGGGTTCAAGTCTGGGAGAGGATAAGGGCGGGGTTCGAGCCCCACCGAATATCCTGCTATGCTTTTTGTTTGAAAAATCTAGCTGGTTTGAATTTCAAATAGGAAAGAAGCTCTATGTGCTGAGCGTCTACCCTGGTTGACTCGATAGTCTTGAAAACAGTGAAGTTCTCAGAGCCTACGCAATAGTGCTATATTTTTCAGTTTCTGTCAGAATGCTGACATCTAATAAATTCTCAGTAATATTCTGTTTGTGGTTCATTGAATTATTATTTTCAATTGTTAATTTTACGACGCTTTATCAACTGCTATAGTTATCTAGAGTTTGAGGGAAAAATGTAACAAACCTCCTACATCTATATTAAGTATTAAATTACATAACTCTAATTGTTGTCTTATACAGTGTAAATGTCCGATTATTAAGGAGTCCTCTGAAGTCAAGTATTTAGGCATAATTTTTTACAATATTTTAAAACGGAACCAATACATTAATTACCTTTGTAATAAATTACGTAAAATAATATATTATTTTGTTTTATTGAGGAATTACTTGTCAATAAGTTTATTACGCACAATATACTTAAATTTATTTCAATCAATAATTATGTAAGGAACTATAGGATGGGGTAGCTCATTTAAATCCAATTTTAATCCACTTTATTTATTACAGAAGAAAATAATTAAAATATATCTTCATAAACCTATTGATTTTCCATCTCAAAAATTGTTTTTAGACTTTAATTTCTTCAAATAAGACAAATTTATTATATTGTATTAATAAAAATCATACATAAAAATTTAAATAATTTTTAATTGTATTCGCATAGTTATGAAACAAAAGGTATGAATTCTTTAAGATTGTTTCAACCAAAATGCAACACTGCTACAGCATTTAATCATAGCAGTAATTTAGGCCCAAGAATATATAACAAATTTATATTTAAATATCCTAATCTTGTCAATTCTAATAGTTCTAGTATTAAATTTAAAAAGTCATGTATGGATTTCATAAAAATTTAAAAATTGTAAATTTAAATTTATATATTCTTATTATGTAGTAGACATAAGACAAATTGTATTGTATAATTATTAATTTCAATTCAGGAATCCGCCCCTTAGCACGAGGTCTACTCTTTCAGGGGCGAGCTAAAGTTTTTCTGTTTATTTATTTTTTATGTTACTTATTAGCAAAATAAATAAATAGGTTGCGGGAAAGCTTCTGAAAACCTCAATCAGGTAAAGGCTGGTTCACAATAAACGGGGAACGGAAACGACAACGAGAACGGAAATATTGTTAAAATAAATGTATTTAAATGTAAGCATTCACAATAGTTAATTGTGAACGAGAACGGAAATATTGTTAAAATAAATGTATTTAAATGTAAGCATTCATAATAGTTAATTGTGAACGAGAACGGAAATATTGTTAAAATAAATGTATTTAAATGTAAGCATTCATAATAGTTAATTGTGAACGAGAACGGAAATATTGTTAAAATAAATGTATTTAAATGTAAGCATTCATAATAGTTAATTGTGAACGAGAACGGAAATATTGTTAAAATAAATGTATTTAAATGTAAGCATTCATAATAGTTAATTGTGAACGAGAACGGAAATATTGTTAAAATAAATGTATTTAAATGTAAGCATTCATAATAGTTAATTGTGAACGAGAACGGAAATATTGTTAAAATAAATGTATTTAAATGTAAGCATTCATAATAGTTAATTGTGAACGAGAACGGAAATATTGTTAAAATAAATGTATTTAAATGTAAGCATTCATAATAGTTAATTGTGAACGAGAACGGAAATATTGTTAAAATAAATGTATTTAAATGTAAGCATTCATAATAGTTAATTGTGAACGAGAACGGAAATATTGTTAAAATAAATGTATTTAAATGTAAGCATTCATAATAGTTAATTGTGAACGAGAACGGAAATATTGTTAAAATAAATGTATTTAAATGTAAGCATTCATAATAGTTAATTGTGAACGAGAACGGAAATACTGTTAAAATAAATGTATTTAAATGTAAGCATTCACAATAGTTAATTGTGAACGAGAACGGAAATATTGTTAAAATAAATGTATTTAAATGTAAGCATTCATAATAGTTAATTGTGAACGAGAACGGAAATATTGTTAAAATAAATGTATTTAAATGTAAGCATTCATAATAGTTAATTGTGAACGAGAACGGAAATATTGTTAAAATAAATGTATTTAAATGTAAGCATTCACAATAGTTAATTGTGAACGAGAACGGAAATATTGTTAAAATAAATGTATTTAAATGTAAGCATTCACAATAGTTAATTGTGAACGAGAACGGAAATATTGTTAAAATAAATGTATTTAAATGTAAGCATTCATAATAGTTAATTGTGAATGCTCACATTTAAATACATTTATTTTAACAATATTTCCGTTCTCGTTCTCGTTGTCGTTTCCGTTCCCGATTTATTGTGAACCAGCCTTAATCGTTCCAATCAGGATTTGAACCCGACCCAGCTCGTTTCAGGTCAGGCATGATAACCGTTACTCCACAGCGGTGGACAATTATTACTCTGTTATTTCTATTTCTCTTGGAATTATGACTGACATTGCGTACATCTGTCACTTTAATGGCTAAAAGGAGAATGGCCACTTCACCACAACAACGGTGAGGTTCAATTTCCAGCAATTCGATATTATTTTACTTTTCGAACATTGCACCGTATACAAAAACTTCTTCAAGATATCAAACAGTGAAATCAACAAAGGTAAGATCAATGTACTTACAGTATTGATTCGCTTTCAATAAAATATAATTATTCCCTCTTAATAGTGCATTATGCAACGAGCCTATAATGGTAGTAATTAAGACGCGAGTATGTTTATGAAACGAGCGCAAGCGAGTTTCATAATTTTCATACGAGCGTCTTAATTACCATTATAGGCAAGTTTCATAAGACTTTTTATGCTCGACCATATTTCTAACTTGAAATTATTCATAATTATTCATGTTATTCTTATCTGACTGGGGAGCGGAATTGACCTTGTGCAATGTCTAGTAAATTGTGAGATGTGCGCAGACGCGAAAGTATTGATTTTTTCCGAGGAACAAATGTCATTGACCTTGATATAATCTAGAGAGTAAAATGAACATTAATCTTGATATAACCTTGAAATTAATTTAGACATTGAAAAACGAGATGACAAATTGAATGTATTTGGATATTATTTACAATTAACGCTAATTATTATAGTAAGAGAACAAAACCTTCTGCGACAGTATTGGATTTCCAGCCTCCGTGACGTTTCGCTAGTTGGCTTTCGATTGCATATCCGAGAATAATCGATACTTGCGCGTTCATATTGCTACAATGGTGTTTTCTGATTGGCGGAGAACCTGAACTTTAATGAATAGGTATACTTTAATGAGGTCCATTAAAGGGCTGCTACCAGGTGTATAATTACTACATTTCGGCATGGTCGAGCATAAAGATAATTTCATAATAATCAAACCATTATAAGTTATCCAAACATTCACAAATCTTGCTTTGCACTGACAATTTTCAAAGTACTAAAATCTGGATGCAGGAAATACAATTACTGCGACGTTTGAAAATTGAATACCTTTTGCCACACGTGCTAGATACTGAAATAGTTACTAGTTGAAGTTGAACCCACACTGAGTACTGCGGTTGCTGCAATAACAGACGAAGTGCTCACCCTGTGTCGCTAGTGGCTCCATAAACAGAGGAGCAATTGTTCGTGCCCACAGGAACGCACCTCCACAGCCCTCTTTATGACCTTCCCTCTCAAAAGACTGGGTAATAAATTCTCTCGTCCAGCTTACGAGTATGTTGTAGTTCGTTGCTATAGCAACCATAAAATGCATAATATAAATTACGATTCGTTGTTAATCAGTTCAGAAATAAAACGGAAGCGTCACTGTTTCAATCGCTGATTAAATATCCTGCAAGCCATCAAATACATCCATACACGCCGCTTTACATTTGTTTTAGGACAGCGAGAATAAAAGTAACGGGCTTTAATCCGGAGAGAAGTGTTTAGGTGATTCAAGTCTTACGGCCCGTTATTAAAGTCAGGCAGGCGGATTGGAAGACGAGGCAAATAAAATGTAACAAAGAAGGAAGAAAGATGTAATTGAAACTGCACTAAAAGATGAGGCAATGATTCTGAAAGCTGCCGGATCCATTCTCGCAGAGTGCAATGAGGAAGGCTCATAGAGTTAGCAAACTGCGTTCAGTTCCTGACAGTTTAATGCAGTGTTGAGACACTTCCAACAATATGCACAATTCAGGCCAGTCTTGTCACAAGTGTAGTTGATCCAACAATATCAGACCATCGCGTGTGAATATCCGACTTTCCGCACTGCAGGCCTGGGTTCAGTTCTCAGACACACTAAGCATAGGGGCGTCATTTGCCTAGGGGAAGAAGCAAGATTTTTTTAGGTAAGATGTAGGTCATCCCATATTATTTGCAGATGACACAAGTATAGTAATTACAGCCAATAACTCCAACACATTCCAATCTTCAACAGAGGAAATTCTCTTCAAAATATGTGACTGGTTCTCAGTCAATAAATTAGTATTAAATTGTAACAAAACTAACATAATTCAATTTAAATCCTGTCCAAATTCAACGTCGCAAATTTCTAGCGCAATAATTAATAATAGATCCCTATTAGAAACAACAACAACCAAATTTCTTGGATTAAAAGTCGATAATGTGTTAAATTGAAAAATCATATTAAAGAAATTACCCCCAAACTAAATTCAGCTTGTTTTGCTATTACATCTATGCAAAAGATAGTAAATATCAATACCTTAAAAACAATATACTTTGCATACTTCCACTCGGTAATGAGTTTTGGAATAATATTCTGGGGAAATTCCACAGATAGTAACAATATATTTCTATTACAAAAAAGAATAATTAGAATAATAGTAGGTGCCAAATCTAGGGAATCGTGTAGGACTATTTTCAAAAAACTACAAATAATGCCCATGGCTTGTCAGTATATATTTTCATTAATAGTCTTCCTCGTATGTAATCGTGAAAACTTTGTAACTAATTCAACAGTTCATAGCATAAATACACGTCAAAAAATGACTTTCATACTCCATCGGCAAGTCTATCATGCTATCAAAAAGGAGTGCGTTATATGGCAGTAAAAATTTTTAATAGCCTCCCTGTCGATATAAAAAATTAAACTCAAAACATAAAATTATTTAGGGCCAAATTAAAGAAGTACCTAATTTCTCACGCCTTCTATTCTGTAGATGAATTCATGACATTCAATAACACTTCATGAAATTGATACTAAAACTTTGTGTTGTACTAGTAGACTATATTGTAAATCTCGTCTATATACATTTCATCTAGACTGTGACTATAAATTAAGATTTTATATTAGTGTTAAGTTTTTTGACTTGTTCCATATTCTAGCTGTAAGCAATGTATGAATACAATGGAATGTTAATAAATACAATACAATACAATACAATACAATAGAGTGTATTGCAAGGCACACTCTTTGCCTATTTCCTCTGAAATTAATTATTTTCCATAACGTAAACTGGAGTAAATTGACTGCTGGGGTCAATTGGACTATAATGACATTTAAACCCAATGGCGTTGTTGCTTTGAGACATTAAATTTGTTTCTTGTGATTGGCTATACAGCTGAATTGTCAAACTTGCCTATGTAAAATTACCGAATTCGTTCGTCCACATCTATTGCAGGAGGAATATAATTCCTCTTCCACGAGTGACGCAATGTGGCCAAATGCAGAACCACCATCTTAAAATCCACTCCTAGCTGTAACTCAGCACCTCAGCTGTCTTGTTTACAGCAGCGGCTCGGCCGTCGGTTGTTAAGAAAAGAGGGAACTATATCCTTATGACAGTTCCTCAGATCTTTAAGCAGAGAAGCAATAATATTAGGCAAATCTAGTCTTTCAGGTAAGGCTCCCTGTAAAGCAGATTTGAATAATTTCAAGGGAAAATTTGTTCCGGGATCGATACCCGGCTCCGGAACAATTTTTCCCTTGAAATTATTCAATAATATTAGGAATTCCGAAAGGCACAGTTATAAACTACTGAAAATAACAGAAAAAAACTTGCCAATATTCGGCTAGGTTTATGACTAACTTATTGTATTCACAAATTTATTACGCTGAAAATATTAACAGTTAAATATGTAGTGTATTAAGACGCCAGGCAATCCGGTGCATTTCTAGCCATTGCCACAGACAATTTCCTGACTAGCCCCACAAATCTCGTCCTTCATTTCTGAAACTTTTATGAAAGTAAAATATTTTAATATTAGGACAGTTCTCACATTTTTTCTTTAATAAGGTTACTCAATTAATATATAATATACAGGGTTAGTTAAAAGTCCCGCACCACCTAAATAACTTTTGAAGTATACGGTTCAGTGACATGAAACTTGGTATGTGAGGATAACCATATACTAAGAACTCGATAATGGTATTACCGAGTTTTTTCTACTTTCGGTTTAACCGGAAGTAACTCCAACACTCTTATTTTAAATGGAACACCCAATATATATTTTTATTTTTGAATAGTACTCATTAAAAGCTATTCAAAAATTACCCACACTCGATACTTCTGTACAAATTCAGTGTTGCTAAGTCAAGAAAACAGAAAAGTGTATCGAATATTAAAATAATAAAATACTCCTTCCTTAACAAAAACAAAACAAAGCTAGCTCACCTTCTAAATTATGTGTTCAAATTGGTAGCCCTCAGCTGCTTTACAATGTGTCACTCGATCATAGAAACCATTTAAGGAATGATTTAACCAGGCTTTAGGAATATCTTGCACCACTTCCATTTTTATTTAGCAACACTGAATTTGTACAGAAGTATCAAGTGTGGGTACTTTTTGAAACGCTCTTAATGAGTACTATTCAAAAATAAAAGAATATATTGCGTGTTCCATTTAAAATAAGAGAGTTGGAGTTACTTCCGGTTAAACCGGAAGTAGAACAACTCGGTAATACCATTATTGAGTTCTTAGTATATGGTTATCCTCACATACCAAGTTTCATGTCACTGAACCACATGCTACAAAAGTTATTTAGGTGGTGCGGGACTTTTAACTAACCCTGTATAGGCCTACCTTTTTTATATCTTAAGAGACTGAATTTGACATTTTCTATAATCGTGGTTCAATAGGGTGCAACAAATGTCACACATTAGTTCCTTCAATATCAACTTTTTTTATTTTATCAAACTAAATCACGAGCAACCTGTCCTCACTTTCTGCTTGGGTTATTCGTGAAGCTCCCTCCGTCCTCCACGTGGTCACTTTTACAGTGTTCTGTCTTCAGACTCATTGGAAACGATAAACTCACGACCGTCCTGTTCTTTGCTTTGCTTTGCACTACAGCTGTCCTCAAGGTTCGACGCCGACATAGAAGTATAAGTACGCGAACCAATCAGAGAGCCGCGGTTTCAGCACAGGATACAAATGGAATGCAGATCGGGCGTGAGTCCAGAAGTCGGCGGCTATACGAGACAAGTGCACGTGTTAGTAGGGAAGCGCAGTACGGTATGTATGTATGTATGTATGTATGTATGTATGTATGTATGTATGTATGTATGTATGTATGTATGTATGTATGTATGTATGTATGTATGTATGTATGTATTTACACTGCAAGTGGGCAAGCACCCGGTGGCAGTGGTATACACAATATAAACAATACACAATAAAATTTACAATACACAATACAATTATATACACAATACAATAATACACAATACAATTTAACACAATAATTACAATTAATAGTAAAACATAAAATACCTAATTTTACAATACAACCTACATATATGTATAGGCCCTACATAAGTTTCAATAGTCTTTCACTTTACTCTCATCTCACTCACTGTAGTGGCACTATGACGCATTTCACTGACACTTTAGAACACATTTCACTGACACTCTATAACACATTTCACTGACACTATAGAACACATTTCACTGACTCTATAGAACACATTTCATTGACGCCATAAATTATCACTGATCGGAACTATTCACTGCACTGTAAAACCATAACTTCACTGACTCACCTCGCTTCACTGATACAACAGTTCAAATAAGACAAATAATTACACCCTTATGCATACTTATAAACAGAACTACATTTAAACTAAACATTTCTAGTCTAAGGCCCTCTTACACGCTAGTTTTAAATAATTTACAATTCAAACCAAGGAAGTAACTCGTCAGGCTAAATAAATACATCTCACCTTAAAAAATTAAATGTTGAATGTCACCTTAATTTTAATTTTCACTTTATACACAACTTTTTAAATTATTCTTGAATCTCCTTAAGGAAGGACAGCTCTCAAAGACCGCTGCAGGTAGGTCATTCCAATCATTTATAGTTCTATTTAAAGATGAGAATTTACCTACATCCGTTTTCTGTTTCCTACATTTGATTTTAAAATCATGATCGTTCCTACCATAGTACGTTGGCTTTTCTAACCGAGCCGTTATGTCTACCCATGCTTTCTGACCTAGATGTGCTCTATACAATGATGTTATTCTAGTTTTCCTACGTCTGTTTTCCAAAGTTTCCCATTTAAGTTCTTTTATCGTATCGTTTCCATCTTCTCTTTTACCTTTAACAAATTTAGCTGCCCTATACTGGATTCATTGTAAGGAATTTACCTGGTATATTCTATAGGGATCCCAACATGTAGTTTCGTATTCCATTAACGGTCGCACTAACGTTAGATATGCTATTTCCCTCGATTTGGGGCTAGCCTTTCTCAAGATTCTCATAATAAAGTGAAGTGCCCTCCATGCTTTACCCGTAACATTATCAACATGCTCTCCCTAAGAAAGTTTGGAGCAGTAACTGAACTATTCAGCAAAGCTTCTGTCGGAAATAGAGAGGATGTGTGACTGTCTTGCTCCCAAGGTCTTCTGTTTAAAAGACTGCCTGCCACTTGCCGGAAAGTTCACACATCGGATCTCCCCGTAGTTAAAACTTTCTGCAAGTGGCCGGCCGGGTGTCTTTCTGTCCGTCTGTAAGTCTGACATCCTCTTGCTTCTTCCCATCGTTCCAACCGAACGCACTGTTTAATGATTTAGAAAATATTGAGTAAAAAAATGGAAGCAGTGAAGTTCAAGGAAATCCTGCTGTATAGCGATGTGTTGTGTGCCAGCGCTGAAGCGAAGTGCTCAACAATTACGGGGGGGGGGGTGCGTGGCAAACCCAGACGTTCAAAAAATCCCAACATCTTAAATGAAATTCCTGGGAGCAGCGGGAAGAGAACGGGGAATGAAGACATACGGGAATAACACAAAAATCCAACAGTACACACTGCAATGACACAGTCGGGAACAATCAACCCATTAATCAACTGATTTAGTTTGTACAACGCCACGCGAAATCGGAATCATGCGTCAAATTAGCATTTAATTATCTGTCAAATATGCATAGGCCTACCTCTTTTTTAATTTAGCGACGCTGTATCAAATACACCGAGCGGGCTACCGGCGTGGTAGAGAGCTGGCCTTGCATTCGGGAGGTCCGGGGTTCGATCCCAGGGGCCGGCAATCCTAACTGAGGTTTTTCATGGTTTCCTCAGTTACTTCCAGGCAAATGCCGGGATTGTACCTCTTGAAATTCTGGCCATGGACAGCGATCCTTTCATATGTGTGAGTGAATGATGTGTAATGTCTTAAAAATGTTTATGTTCGACCATGCCGAAATGTAGTAATTATACACCTGGTAGTAGCCCTTTAATGCACCTCATTTAAGTACACCTATTCATTATTATTCAGTTGTTCAGCCAATGAGAAATCACCATTGTACCATTATAAAACCGCAAGTATCGATTATTCTCGGATATGCAATCGAAAGTCATTTAGCGAAAAGTCACGGAGGCTGCAAATCCAATACTGTCGCAGAAGGTTATGTTCTGTTACTATAATAATTAGCGTTAATTGTAAATAATATTCAAACAAATTAAATTTGTCATCTCGTTTTTCAATTCTAAATCAATTTCCAGGTTATATCAAGACTAATGTTCATGTTATTCCCTAGGTTATATCAAGGTCAATGACATTCGCGCCTCGGAAAAAATCAATACTTTCGCCTCTGCGCACATCTCACAATTCAGGTCAGTTCCGCTCCTCACTTACATAACCATAACATGAATACTTATGAATAATTTCAAGTTACAAACATGGTCGAGCATAAAAAGTCGTATGAAACTTGCCTATAATGGTAATTAAGACGCTGGTATGAAAATTATGAAAATCGCTTGCGCTCGTTTCATAAAAAATCATAATCGCGTCTTAATTACTACCATTATAGGCTCGTTGCATAATGTACTATTGTGCTGTATCGGAGGTGGCCCTACCATTGAGCTGATCCCTTATCCGGGGAGGCCCTCCATGTTCTTGTGTGGTCAAAAAAGTATGTACTGTTCTCCAACCAGGAGATCAACCGTGAAAGGAATGTGCTTACTATTGCGTCATCTATTGGAACGAAGTAGATAGACGATATTACCGTTACAACGTCAGTTTAAAAACCATGCGCTCTCCTGCATATGTTATTTCCTGTATGAAGAGATTAAAAGACCAGGAGATTAACTGTGATCTAATTTTGTAACTAGGGTAGTATCAATATGTGTGTATCAATGTTATGGTTTGTGCTGTGAGAGGTAGCCAATAGAGATAAGAGTACCCACGTGTGTGACCTTATGACATCAACATTCATTCACAGCATTACCCCGCTTCGTCTCAGTTCCCGAAGACTTTCTCGTGGTTGGAGTACAGTATATGATCCATAGATTAATTCTTCTCCCGACAGGTCGCGGCCCTGTAAGGCCCGGGTGGCGTGGGTCGTGTAAATGAACCTAAAAGGGAGAGGTTAAACTGAGGGGAAGAAGAAGAAGAAGTATCAACTACAGATTATTTAGCGTCTATGAGATTGGTCATATTTGGGGAGATGAGGCCTAGGATTCTCCATATATTACCTGACATTTGCCTTACGGTTAAGGAAAAAGCTCGAAAAGAAATCCACCAGGCAATCAGCCAGCCGGGAATCGAATCCGCGCCCGAGCGAAACTCCACATCGGCATACAAGCGCCTTAGCCGACTGAGCTACGCCGGTGTTGCCTGTGTTATTGTTACTGTTTGTGACCATAAATGTAATTTTGTTATTTGTGTTCAAGGCGACAGAGATGTTTAAAACCCATTAATTGCATGGTTATATGTATATATTTTATTTATCTCATATTCTATTTAATTTTAATCAGAGAAGTATGAATTTTAAATTAAGGATATACTAATAATTACAGTACCCTGTTGTACACCCCTGTCCTGGATTACGTCACAATTGTATTAATGTTTAGTTAAGGTTTAATTCAGTCATTAGTAGCTTGTGCTTTCTGTTTGTTCAGTACATGAAGCCAGCGCCCCCTATCACTCAGTCCGACAGGAAAACTACTACTCAGAATGCGCTTTTATCTTATCTTCTTATTATTAGTTTATTTAACGACGCTTTATCAACTGCGATGTTTATATAGCGTCTGAGTGAAATGAAGGTGATAGTGCCAGCGAAATGAGTCCAGGGTCCAGCGCCGAAAGTTACCCAGCACTTTCTGTTGCTTGGGTTGAGGGGAAAAAGTCATTCGGATAACTTGTCCCAAGTAGGATCTAAACCCGGACCCGCTGGTTTCAATGTCAGACACGGTAACCGTTACTGCACGGTGGTGGACTCGTTATCTTGTCATTTGAACCATCGAAACATAAATGAAGACTTGAAGTAAATAAGGATCTAAGTGTCATATTGAAACTTTTCAGATAAATGAGTCATTACACATTACGCTCAAGCTAATGGGATGTACACATTCCGCCATCTATGAAAGCCTAATAAAAATGTAGAGAAAAGGATACTTACTTACTGGCTTTTAAGGAACCCGGAGGTTCATTGCCGCCCTCACATAAGCCCGCCATTGGTCCCTACCCTAAGCAAGATTAATCCATTCTCTATCATCATATCCCACCTCCCTCAAATCCATTTTAATATTATCTTCCCATCTACGTCTCGGCCTCCCTAAAGGTCTTTTTCCCTCCGGCCTCCCAACTAATACTCTATATGCATTTCTGGATTCGCCCATACGTGCTACATGCCCTGCCCATCTCAAACGTCTGGATTTAATGTTCCTAATTATGTCAGGTGAAGAATACAATGCGTGCAGTTCTGTATTATGTAACTTTCTCCATTCTCCTGTAACTTCATCCCTCTCAGCCCCAAATATTTTCCTAAGCACCTTATTCTCAAACACCCTTAACCTATGTTCCTCTCTCAAAGTGAGATTCCAAGTTTCACAATCATAAAGAACAACCGGTAATATAACTGCTTTATAAATTCTTTCAGATTTTTTGAAAGCAGACTGGATGATAAAAGCTTCTCAACCGAATAATAACAAACATTTCCCATATTTAA
Organism: Periplaneta americana; assembly: GCF_040183065.1. Classification (NCBI taxonomy): domain Eukaryota; kingdom Metazoa; phylum Arthropoda; class Insecta; order Blattodea; family Blattidae; genus Periplaneta; species Periplaneta americana. Next base: position 2,107,821 of record NC_091131.1, on the reverse strand, counting down.
GAGAAAAGGATATGGACTTTTATTGAATTAATGTTGAGTTCTTGGCAATAAAGCCATTGACTCTCTTGGCCTCCAATATTTCTCACACACAGTGGGTTTAGAGAAAAGGCTGTATATCGCTGAAGATGATTCTGACCCATTTCTTCTTTAAGGCTGGACAATGGAAAAAGTGGTGAAGAAATAATTCCAATTTTTTTCAAGTTCTTTGATAAACACTGAGCAATCGAAAGGCTGCAACTTAATTTTTCATTGGACACTCAGGAATTATAACTTCCATCTTGTATTATTTGAAATTTCACACACAAGCACGACTGCGGTCGATTTCACCGATCGTGATTCAAGCACCGTCTGGCGCTTGTCAAAGAGCTTATGTTCGTTTCATTGAAGTTGGTAATCTCTGACAGTCGTCAAATTTGAAGATGGGATTTCGACCTGTCCACTGAGTTGACAAATCACTGACGCAGCATTACGCATCTTGAATACACTGCGTACAAGTGAACAGTGCTGACGTCCAGATCAAGTAATACTTCACAGTGAACGCTCAAGTGTACCAAATGTGACCTGAATGAAAGGATGGACATTACTGGCTGGATAACGACAAACTTGTGTGTGTGTGTGTGTATGTGTATATGGCATACTTATGGTTCACTGTGTGTACACACACACACACACACACACACACACACACACAGTGAACCATAAAGTATGTCATTAATTTCAGGGGGTTATTTTTTTAGATATTCCAAATAAAAACAGTTTAATACAATTTTGCTCGTGTTTGTTTCGTTTACGAAATAAAAATTATTTTATAGGAAACATTTCATAGCGTGGTTTGAGAAAGTCATTGATTTAATTCCCAATATACTCAGTCAATTTAAGAGAGAAATGCATTATGATAATAAATGATTGAAAGAATTTTAGTTTCAACCTTTAAATGTGCAGAAATTTGATTCGAACTATTATAACTTTTCCTTCTGAAAAGTAATTTTAAAATTTTATATTTTTCGGGTGAAATTTCTGCATATATAAATAACGAAACTAAATTCTTTGAATCATATATTGTCATAATACACTGCTCTCTTGAATTAACTGAGCATATTGGGAATTACGTCAATGACGTTCCCGAAACACGCTGTGAAATGTTTGATATAAAACAATTTTTATCTGGGAAAGAAAGCAAAAAGGAACAAAATTGTATTAAATTTTTTTGTTTGAAATATCTAAAAGAATAACCCCCTTATATTGATGTTAGTACATTTTTCCGGACCCCATGCTTGTAATTCTATAATTTTAAGTATTCTAGTAACTCTACTCCATCCTTGTCTATCAGACCATCATTTTTTATCACTATGCCTCTCCCTCATTGTTCTGTTCCTTTCATCTAAATGTCCGCTGGTCATCTCTTTTTTAAAAGCACATTCTTCTAGTTTAAACAAGGGTTGCTATTCTGTTACAGCACAAGACATTCGGAGTTTGATGAGGATTTTTCGTTTATGAGAACTGTTGATATTTAAAATAAGCACAATTTAAAATTTGATATGTATTGTACACTGGAGTTCAAAGATATCTGATCCTACTAATCGAAAGTGATCGATAATTTGTTGGTGTAAATGTGGCTTCCTTATTTATTATTTCTATGAATAGATGGCGAAGATAATGGCATTGCCAATCGTACATAAATATACCCGCATTATAGAATTCAATATTTCATTCCCCTCTGTTGATTGTAAAATAGCACTGGGTTTGGCTGCAAACCGCTGATATTGTCAATTATGAGAATAATTTATGCTTAATCTAGGTAATTATTTTCCCTGACACTTTTTAATAGCCCCAATAATGGTGTCACCTATTGAGAACTAACGGAACTATTTCAAAGTTCGTAAAATTGTTATATCTTTGATGTTGACTTATTCCGTGGTTGGAAAGTTCGCTTACACGATCATAAAATCGTAGGTCAGTGTACAACAGTATTATAATATATATTGTGTGTGTGTATATACACATATAGCTTCCCTTATGAAAAGGTTGCGAGATTTGACAAATTTGGAAACACACCTAAAAGGTAAAATGATAAACATATGAAACGGTTAGGGAATCGAATATACAAAATGTCAGCTTTTGTATGATTTCTATGTATTAAATTTTGAGAAATCCTCTCTACCGTTATATGACACAGAATTTAAAGAGCGCACTCACTGTCCGTGGAATAAGAGCATGCGGATAGTCGATTCATCATCTGTCTTGGGAAGAATTTGGAATTGAGGAAAAATTCTCAGGAGTAATAGAGAAAGGCTGAAGAGTGCTAGCGCGTGTCATCTAGCGGCTGTATTATGAAGCTGTGTGTAACTAACGGATAAAGCTTTTAGCGATTTGTCTACCTGGAGCTTAAATTAGTGAAAGCAATTAGTTCAGTCTTCAAAGCGACGAGCGGACCACTTAACACTCGGCACAACAGTGGCCTAAGTGCCGTGTAAGCGTCCTGGGTTCCTTGTTGAGACATAAGTCAGTTTTCTGCGCCACAAGCAGAGGGCAAAGGAGAAAGTGTTGTGATGCTATGGAAATAAATATCCAGATTTTATGGAAATACACATCTCATCATCCTTGACTTTACTCAAAGAATGCGTGTCACGCAACTGACACATACTTTCTCATCGTTTTACTAGTGTCTTAGCAATTCAGGCCCTTCGGCGCGTTAGGAATGACACTGTCTTCGATAGTTTATTTTCTTCAACAATCATCCGAAAAACTAAGCCGAAATGAATTATTTGAAATGCATCAACATTAGATGAATTTTTGTGCTCTGAATTAACACAGTATGTATTCTATACAATACGATTATCATGAATTGAATGAATGAATTATTTTATTGAATTACGAATGGGAAGACACCCGGTAGTAATGTTGGTATAGTACAAATCGAAATAAATACAATTTACACAAGGAAAAACAAATAACAAATACAGAACAAAACAGAAAATAACACGTCAATACAAAAAGAAAAACACATCAAAAACATAATTACAAAAAAATACAATTACGTAACAATAACACACATATGAAAACAACACAATTAAAGAATTTAGAACACATCAAATCACACTCAGAACTAACGCTTATGAGGCACTTGTAACGCTTACACAAATATTAACCAATTTTAAGACTTTCGAAACACTTAAACACTTCGAACACTTACTGTACGCTTATTTACTTCCAAAACCTTTCGCAGCATTAAACACTTACAACAGACACAAACGAAGCAGCAATACAGAAACACAAACAGAACACAGAGAAATGGTAAGACTTACTTACTTACTGGCTTTTAAGGAACCCGGAGGTTCATTGCCGCCCTCACATAAGCCCGCCATCGGTCCCTATCCTGTGCAAGATTAATCCAGTCTCTATAATCATATCCCACCTCCCTCAAATCAATTTTAATATTATCTTCCCATCTACGTCTCGGCCTCCCCAAAGGTCTTATTCCCTCAGTACTCCCAACTAACACTCTGTATGTATTTCTGGATTCGCCCATACGTGCTACATGCCCTGCCCATCTCAAACGTTTGGATTTAATGTTCCTAATTATGTCAGGTGAAGAATACAATGCGTGCAGTTCTGTATTGTGTAACTTTCTCCATTCTCCTGTAACTTCATCCCTCTTAGCCCCAAATATTTTCCTAAGCACCTTATTCTCAAACATCCTTAATCTCTGTACCTCTCTCAAAGTGAGAGTCCAAGTTTCACAACCATAAAGAACAACCGGTAATATAACTGTTTTATAAATTCTAACTTTCAGATTTTTTGACAGCAGACTGGATGATAAAAGCTTCTCACCCGAATAATAACAGGCATTTCCCATATTTATTCAGTGTTTAATTTCCTCCCGATTATCATTCATATTTGTTACTGTTGCTCCTAGATATTTGAATTTCTCCACCTCTTAAAAAGATAAATTTCCAATTTTTATATCTCCATTTCGTACAATATTCTGGTCACGAGACATAATCATATACTTTGTCTTTTCGGGGTTTACTTCCAAACCTATCTCTTTACTTGCTTCCAGTACAATTCCTGTGTTTTCCCTAATCGTTTGTGGATTTTCTCCTAACATATTCACGTCATCCGCATAGACAAGCAGCTGATGTAACCCGTTCAATTCCAAGCTCTCTCTGTTATCCTGGACTTTCCTAATGGCATATTCTATACCAAAGTTAGAAAGTAAAGGTGATAGTGCATCTCCTTGCTTTAGCCCACAGTGAATTGGAAACGCATCTGACAGAAACTGACCTATACGGACTCTGCTGTACGTTTCACTGAGACACATTTTAATTAATCGAACTAGTTTCTTGGGAATACCAAATTCAATAAGAATATCATATAAAACTTCTCTCTTAACCCAGTCATATGCCTTTTTGAAATCTATTAATAACTGATGTACTGTACCCTTATACTCCCATTTTTTCTCCATTATCTGTCGAATACAAAATATCTGGTCAATAGTCGATCTATTACGCCTGAAATCACACTGACGATCCCCAATAATATCATCTATATATGGAGTTAATCTTCTCAAAAGAATATTGGACAAAATTTTATACGACGTCAACAAAAGTGATATTCCTCGAAAGTTACTACAGTTAATCTTGTCCCCCTGCTTAAAGATAGGTACGATTATTATGAAATTCTAACTACAGAATTAAATACACATATATACTCACACTTGGGCCTATATTACATTTACTTAAGAATAAATAATTCATAACTACTACAACAATCTAGTCAGGTTATGTTTTAATGTTGTAACTGACAGAGCGGTGACCTCAACTGCCAGATTTTCAGTCTATTACGGTTCTATTTAAAAGCGAAAACTTTCCTACATTAATCCTTTGTCTCCTGCTTATAATTTTTGATTATGATCTCCCTTGGTAATCCACAGGTTTTCCAATTCGATCCCCTATGTTCCTCCATGGTGCACAGAGCATAGAGTGTCCCAAAGTCAGTTCATGAACTTTTTAATGGAAATGTAAAACGTAGCCTTTCACTTGTTGATTCATACTTTAGAAAGTGAACGCTAGAGCTCACAACTATGTACTCGTACTTATATTATCTTTCTGAACAGCCCAGGCTTAACTTAAAAATATGCGAAATTCCAGCAGACCGGCTGAAATTGATATTGGCGATCAATATATTCAGGCCCATGAGAAAGTTTTCTGGAAGTTCACATTTTGCTCAGAAAAGAAAAAAACCCCTTCGACAGATATGTCAGTTGCCGACAGACGTAGAATGTATTGAAACTATCAGTAATTTGAAGAAATGTTTCAGTTCAACGTTTGTCCTCACACCTTTCAGAAATGACGAATTGTTATCACGTTAACTTTAGGTATGTAGCAAATGGATTTATCAAACGTTTCTTTACTAAAGTTAAGATAGAAATTCTTTTTTTAAATTAAAAGGAGTCCTTTTTGGACATCGACTGATCAGGTTCTCGTTTCAATAGAATCCAATGGAATACTCCAACACCGTTAAGTTCCCATACCATTTATCCAGATATACCCGACATTATTGGGAACATTAAATCCAGACGTTTGAGATGGGCAGGGCATGTAGCACGCATGGGCGAATCCAGAAATGCATATAGAGTGTTAGTTGGGAGGCCTGATGGAAAAATACCTTTGGGAAGGCCGAGACGTAGATGGGAGGATAACATTAAAATGGATTTGAGGGAGGTGGGTTATGATGATAGAGACTGGATTAATCTTGCACAGGATAGGGACCAATGGCGGGCTTATGTGAGGTCGGCAATGAACCTTCGGGTTCCTTAAAAGCCATTTGTAAGTAAGTAAGTAAGTAAGTATGCATACAAGTTCCACAGAAATCTGGTCTCTTCTGTTCAAATAATTGTCTTATTATGCGCATGATGATCGTTTCAGTAAGTTGTACTAATCCTATTGCTAATGAATGATTTATTTATGTGAAGGTATTATTGTAGTTAATATAAATTATGAAATATTTTTTAACGTCAGAGATAGTTTATTTAGAATATTACCGGTATGTTTTTTCTCTATTACTTATTTTATAAAAGTTTCCTTTATTTATACAATGAAAATGTAGTGTTTTGTTATATTAAACTTTTGTCAAGATTACCTAGTTAGGTCTACAAGATGTCTTGAATACCGAAGATATTTTGTTCAAAAAATTCCCCCCTAAATATACATTCTATCAATTTTCTCACATTAAATTTTTTCACTGCTTAGTGAAATGTCACTGTCTCAGAACAAATTAAATCTAAGCACATTTCTGACAGAACATTAAAAAGAATGATTCAGCATTGCTGGTTGACTAAAAAGTCACAACACAAATGTGCTGCAAGTAGCACATATCGTTTCCATCATTCGGCCTTCCATAGACTGCCTAATCTTCAACAGTGTGACTGGGATTTAGCAAATTCACAGAATAACTCGAAAAATATTTAAGATAGAACTACGGGGTTTTCACTAGCAAATTTCTATGCTCTGTGACTACTACCACAATGTTAATTTGTCGGTTTATTTTTTAGGCACCCTGTATAATCCTCTGTAGTACCAGCGTGACAGAACACCAATCTCACGAAGCCCCTGATATCTAAGCATATCACTAGCAGAAGTCACGACGATTCTTCGCCCCTCCCCCACAAACCGGGTCATGCAATAGACAAATTGAAATTGATTGTTAATATGAGGTGGAATACAAATCGCTTGTGGTGAGAAGGGGAGGAGCGGCAACCCGCAGTATTGATAAATTGAGCGCGAGTCAGAGAAATAAATTGCAGGATTTGTGCGACAGTCGTCTGATTCCCCCCTCCCCCCAATTGTTAGTTACAGTTACATAACGATCCAACGAAAAGAATTTCTTATTCTGAATAAATAGTCACACAAAACGGGAAAAAATCCTATCGACCCACCAGCTGGTTGCTAGGATACGAAACAAAAGACGTCAGTACAATACAAAACAACTGCTGCTTTCAGTTCTTACAGTAAAATACGAGCTAAAAGAACACATGAACCGAATTTGATTAAATTTCATATTATGAAAGCGAACTGTCGAGATATTTAAATTTTAATTCTGGTTGCAGAGTTTGAACAAAGGCAGCAGAATAAAGGCTAAAATAAAACATCGTTATCCTGTTTATAAATACACGACAAAAAACGGAAATACCACCATTTACGTATGTACTCTTTCTCTTCTACAGTTCATTATGTGTTACGTATGCAGATATCTACGCAAATAAATTTGTACAAAATGATGGCAGTTCCGAAATTGAGCTGTGCTGTAAGTGACGGCCGACGAGTAGAACAACAGACGAACATTTCGATGTCCTGCGATCACGTCAGCACGCCCACAGGAGCATTAGATATGAATTCAACACTCTAACATGAATGAAAACTAAAGAGGGATAGAAAGCACTATTACTGTTTGTGATGTCCTTCTGACGTCACCGTTAACGCGAGAACTGGTCTGGCGCTGGTATTTAAAAATGGTGAAAAACAAATGAACTTCCATTTTCTTGCTTTAAAGTACATTTTAGCATGTGAAAAATGTGCTATACAAATTTTTTTAGAACCTTTATGCTCTTGTCCGTTTCTGTGACGCCATTTTTAAAGCTCTGCTGCACATGGTGTTTAAATAACACTAAACCTTTATTACAATTTTCCGGAACTTTAACTTTCTGCTTTATTTCGCACAAAAACTTACATATCTTCAGAACTATTAACGCTACATACATGTTTGGTACACTCATTATTTACGCTATTAGGAATCTTTTGTCTGAAAGATAAATTTGTTATTTTGTTGCATTTGAAAAATATGCCCCCATATCTGCATAAAAGTACTTCTAAAATTCATTCTAAAAATATAATATCGTCTACCTTAAAATTTTAAAAGCCAATATCAAAATTATGCTATAGGTACACATTTTAAGGAACAGGCTTTTAGGAGTAAAATATCTAGATATTTTACATTAATATTTAAAAATTAGCTTAAATATAAGCCTAAAGATTTTAGTGAATTATTATATCTTTTTTCTTTAAAATTTGGGGTCAATTCTTTTCTCAAAAACTAATCTCGATGTTAAGTTGTTGCAGCAATGATATTTCTACTACTGGGTGTTCATTTCAAAGTGTGTCATGACGTCACTGTTGTTGGGTCACCGATTTGAAGCGAGTTTCAGCTTAAATGTTAGAGAAGTTGCCTATTATTTAAGGCGTTCTTCAATCTGAACTTGAAAACGTGTACGGTATAACTTAAACGTCGTAGCAACAGATGGCGGTCTGTACGGTCTGTGTGCTACCATAACCTCTTTCGAACTGTGTTTTGCGCCGGCAAGTCGTACGCAGGGTATTTGTTATCATCGGTTGCGTATGGCAACATTCCACAACACAAATCAAATGCTCCGTGTCCATGTTGACCGTCGAAGTTAATGTAAACAAATACGTAAGTAATCGTCTTAACCCTCTCCCCATATCCCGACAGTACGTATTTCCAAACAGTTCACATTCCTGCCACTACTGGCGTTACCGTACGTATCGGCACGTACTCTTCAGAATGAACGCCGTACTTGCTAGCCAACTTATCTGCCTCTTAGATTATACACCTGAGCTGCGGAAGTGTAGGAAGATTGAATTCTCTAGGCTCATCAGCTAGCCAGATGAAGGCATACAGCGAGCCATGACACACTTTGAACTGAACACCCAGTAGAGTCCTGCAAAACCAGTTGAAAACCGAAGGAACTTACATAGCGCTACTGAACGCCTGGCTTTATAGGCAGTATGCGGAGTACATCTGCTTGCGTACTGCCTCAGTATTCGGTTTAACGTGTATTCGAGTTGATTCGATCTCTCTGTGGGTGGACGGCTCTGGCGTATAAAATGAAGATCACAGTGAACCATCCAGATATTATAGCTGCGGATCATCAAGAGGAACAAACAGCATGCAGCGTGTAACTACAGACGTTGTAAAGCGTAAATTGCAGAAAAAAACTTTCGGTATCCACAAATTACCAAAGTTGTAATTTTTGCTTACACTAGAAAACTGAATCATAATATTACAATAATGACACAATTAAAAAACAGTAAACTCGATCAATAGTAAAACTAAAACAAAAATAACTTTATATCTTCTGAAACCTACTACAACCAATGCTTTTAGTATGTTTACTATGACTAGTCATAAACGTAATATAGGTTTCCCATTCATTTAAGTGAACCTTATAGCCCCGTACAATCTGCAGGGTTATTTCACTTCTACCCTGTATATGAATAGCTACTGTTTTGGAGGAATGCATTTAGAGTTAATAATTATTTAATTTTATGTTTTGTGATTAATTGTAATTCTATTTTGGATTTATTTACTTATTATATCTCACATTACACATTATGCTCATTTCATTTTCTACATACTAAATTGATGGAAAGATCACCAAACAACTCTAGCCTCTCTAGCAACACTTGTGAAACGAATATTGGCCATTCCATGAATAAGTGTTTCCACCAAGCGTAACTTTAGACTAGTAAAACAGATTTATTAATACATAAACACAAGAAGTCAACTCTGATCATGTAGTCTATGATAATAAGCCCTAATAATAATTGTGAACATCAAATAGTTGATATTAGCACGTGTGTAATAAAACAGTTCTTTGAATGACATTTGTTTTCTCTGAAGTATATCTTTTCTATACAGAATGATTTGTTTCTAAACCTTGCTATTCTTTTGTTATTCGTAGTTTAGAAGTGTGTAAATTATACTTATTTTGTACAGAACGACAACCATTGGGAGCCAAAGTAATCGTATTGTTGAAAATAACATTACTGTGTATCTTTTTAAATTGATTTCTTAATAAATAATATTGCAACTGATTAGAATAATTAAAAAGCATGCAACTGTTGTTTTAGACGTAGGCCTATACATTTTTTTTAGTTAAAAGTACAAACGTCATAATGGACTTATGTACTGATTTCCTATTTTGTTTTATAATGAATTGTAATTATATTTTTGAATGTGTTTACATTATGATATTTCACATTATACATTACGTCTATTTCCTTCGATGTTACTGTGTCCATTGTTCATTTATTTGTTACTAGTAAAATTACTGCAAGTTCGAAATACAAAAATAAATGTATTAAAGTGTCAAATTATTTGTATTCCTATTTGAAGCAAACAAATTTTTGTAATTAAACAAAATAAATATCCTTCAATATTATTACTCTGTATACTGAGAAAATGTTAAAGATTATTGTACGATGAAATGTACCTGGTGTTTTTGGAGATCGTATTTTCTTCCTCCTTACCATTTCTTTCTGTGTGAGATTTGTGTTCCAGATAATTCGCGATCTTACATGTACTTATGTAATATCGATCACTGGGTTATACAAATCGAACAAGATTCAGTCAATATGTGACGAGAAAGTGTTAGATGTAATCAAATGATGAAGTTATGACGTATACTGTTTAACACTGGTATAGAAAAACGCCAGCTATATAGCGTTTATTGGTAAGAAATATACATGGCTTGTGCACGTCTTGTTCTGTGAAAAACTATAACATTGTTTAACATATCTATAAGCAACTTTCATTAGTAAAACTCTAAAAGTTTAAAATATAAACGATACTTATAAAGTTACTGCAAGTTCAGAATAATAAAGAAAATATATGTGTTATAGTGTCGGATGAACTGTAAGAGTACTTGCAAACACTTTTTTTTTTCAATAAAACAACGTAAATTTCCTTGTTAATCCGGTTGTGTACTCGAAAAACGTTAGTTTCATGTAAATCCGCCTGATGTTCTGTCTACTCTGCAATACATCAGGCGTAACCGCTCGACAACCGAGTTATTCGGCCCGATGTTCATCGTAGCCGGTTGAGCTCCGACCGGTCGAATCTAAACCGGTTGTGTGCGCAGTTTTGCAGGTCTCTAATTTCTACATAGCATAAAAAATTTTTGCATCAAGTAGAAAAAAAATGTCAAGTGTTACCATTAACCCCTGATTGAGGGTCTGGCTGATATGTACATCTATTATCAGGCAGTACATCTCACTTGACGATATGTGTCAGAGGAAGAACAATTGTTTGTATACATCTGAAGTCTGATTAGTGTAATGTGTAGCTAGTCGGCGATGTAAGCAATGGAGGGGGAAAGGAACTGGCCACCCTACCCCATTATCTTCTGTCCTAGTTGCCTCATAAGTGGTGCCTTGTTGGTATCACTTGTGAGTTTCAGACCTGTCTTCGAACAGTTGACTAAACAACAACAACAGTGTTACCACCTGCTCTTAAGACACAATAGACGTTTGTTTAGCTATGGCTGTCAAAAGTAACATAAGACGAAAAGTAAAGAAAATGTTGGAACAACCCGTTTATTCTTCCATTTCTTAAAGTTCGATCTAGCATCAAATATTGCGATATACGTCCTTATAACTTCTCCCTTTTAGCTACGAAGGACTTGGCTATTATTTCCAACCATTCTGTAATAGAGTACTGGGTAACTAGAGACAGACGAAATGTGAAATGTCTTATATATCTACCCCACTAGCAGTGTGACGACAAGGATCTTCACGATTCACAACAAAGATATTTTCATATTTCAAAGCAATGTTCCTAATTTCTATACTTTGCTCACTACGCATGCTACGTTCAACTCGCTGTCCGACTGTCACTTGTTCCTCTGTTGCGCAACAATCAAGTCCACAATCCCAAAATGGCGGACATTAATGCATCCCTTGTGGGTCGCTACATATTCAAGGCAGGGATATTTATCCGCAGGTATCTAACTGCAATACGACGGCCGTTAAGTTTTAATGATCCGCTTCATAAAATAGTCCACAGCACGGGCCCGCAGCAAGGAAAATATACCGAAAGGGCAGAGAAAGGCGAGTTGGCTGAGTCTGAGGAAATAAATCACTGGATACGCATGGATACATCAAGTACACAAGCTGACACAACAATGCGAGCGCTGTTAAGTTCATTTTATGTGCATTATTAATTACAATTGAACCTTAGAGTCAGTCTTGTTATGTGGCGTTAACACAATCTATGTTAACTATATGTGGTTGCTAGGATACGAAATCGCGATAATACTAAAACTGACATAAGAAAATTGCTGCTAAGTTCATTTTATGTGCATTATTAATTACAATTGAACCTTGGAGTCAGTCTTGTTATGTGGCGTTAACACAATCTATGTTAACTATATGTGGTTGCTAGGATACGAAATCGCGATAATACTAAAACTGACATAAGAAAATTGCTGCTAAGTTCATTTTATGTGCATTATTAATTACAATTGAACCTTGGAGTCAGTCTTGTTATGTGGCGTTAACACAATCTATGTTAACTATATGTGGTTGCTAGGATACGAAATCGCGATAATACTAAAACTGACATAAGAAAATTGCTGCTAAGTTCATTTTATGTGCATTATTAATTACAATTGAACCTTGGAGTCAGTCTTGTTATGTGGCGTTAACACAATCTATGTTAACTATATGTGGTTGCTAGGATACGAAATCGCGATAATACTAAAACTGACATAAGAAAATTGCTGCTAAGTTCATTTTATGTGCATTATTAATTACAATTGAACCTTAGAGTCAGTCTTGTTATGTGGCGTTAACACAATCTATGTTCACTATATGTGGTTGCTAGGATACGAAATCGCGATAATACTAAAACTGACATAAGAAAATTGCTGCTAAGTTCATTTTATGTGCATTATTAATTACAATTGAACCTTGGAGTCAGTCTTGTTATGTGGCGTTAACACAATCTATGTTAACTATATGTGGTTACTAGGATACGAAATCGCGATAATACTAAAACTGACATAAGAAAATTGCTGCTAAGTTCATTTTATGTGCATTATTAATTACAATTGAACCTTAGAGTCAGTCTTGTTATGTGGCGTTAACACAATCTATGTTCACTATATATGGTTGCTAGGATACGAAATCGTAATAATACTAAAACTGACATACTGAAATCTTTGTTAAGTTCATTTTATGTGCATTATTAATTACAATTGAATCTTAGAGTCAGTCTTGTTATGTGGCGTTAACACAATCTATGTTAACTATATGTGGTTGCTAGGATACGAAATCGTAATAATACTAAAACTGATATAAGGAAATCGCTGTTAAGTTCATTTTATGTGCATTATTAATTACAATTGAATCTTAGAGTCAGTCTTGTTATGTGGCGTTAACACAATCTATGTTAATTGCTAGGATACGAAATCGTAATAATACTAAAACTGATATAAGGAAATCGCTGTTAAGCTCATTTTATGTGCATTATTAATTACAATTGAATCTTAGAGTCAGTCTTGTTATGTGGCGTTAACACAATCTATGTTCACTATATATGGTTGCTAGGATACGAAATCGTAATAATACTAAAGCTGACATACTGAAATCTTTGTTAAGTTCATTTTATGTGCATTATTAATTACAATTGAACCTTAGAGTCTGTCTTGTTATGTGGCGTTAACACAATCTATGTTCACTATATATGGTTGCTAGGATACGAAATCGTAATAATACTAAAACTGATATAAGGAAATCGCTGTTAAGTTCATTTTATGTGCATTATTAATTACAATAATTGAACCTTAGAGTCAGTCTTGTTATGTGGCGTTAACACAATCCATGTTAACTATATGTGGTTGCTAGGATACGAAATAGTGATAATACTAAAACTTACATAAGGAAATCGCTGTTAAGTTCATTTTATGTGCATTATTAACTACAATTGAACCTTAGAGTCAGTCTTGTTATGTGGCGTTAACACAATCTATGTTAACTATAGGCCTATGAGGTTGCTAGGATACGAACTCGTGATAATACTAGGCCTAATACTTACGTAAGGAAATCTCTTCAAGTTCATTTTATATGCATTATTAATTACAATTGAACCTTACTACAGTACTTAAAAATAATTTATTAGTTACAATGGCATCTTAGAAACAGTCCGGTATCGTGTGTTAAGACGATCTGTATGAACCGCGCGTCTGGCTTGAATACGAAGTCATAATTTTTCACTTACGTCCCAACTGGTTGGGATTTATCTGATGCCCGAGTCCTGAACAACAATTTTGCTGAATATCCGGTAGATGTCTCTACGTGGCTCAGCAGCCTTTCTCGTAAATAATGCAGATACCCGAATGTATAACCATGTGATTTCCTCCAGAGAAATAATTTCTGTCCGAGAAAACCCAGAGTGTAATTTTGGCAGCTAACCTAGTTAAATCAGGTCTGCCAACCCTATTACGGTTATTATTTGTGGTTTGCAAATTTTATTCATGAAGTTTGAGATAGAGTCGGGATGGCAACGCATCTTGTTAGCCAGGCTGGCCAACTTGAGCGTCCACAGGCCCTAATTCAATAACAGATAGCACTTGGACGGGGCAGCAATCATGGCCGGACGCCGTCCGCGCTTTGTCAAAGTTGCTCCTGCTACTTAGGCTGTAATCATATCGCTAATTCTGAAATGTTTCTCACCTTGTGGTCCGCGTGGCATATTCAGGGCAGAATGTTTTATTAGCACGAAATTTGAAAGTGGCAAAAGGGTAGCTATGTCGTTTTTAATCTGTGATGCCGAAATATACAAGCCACAAGGGGAAAGGTGAGTTGAACTTGTAAAATCAGCTGGTCGGAATTACTTGATGAATTACACAGCTGTCAAAACCAACTCCAGGAACAATAACCTGCATTGGAGTATCACGCGTGTTTGACGTGACTCGCCTTCCCTTGGACCGACTGATCACGTGCAAACATTCTGACTTTGATGTCTTTTATATTCTGAATTGCTATTTCTAGGTGGGATGGGGAATCCCTCACAACGCTTTGACAGCAAAATCAAATTTCATAGCACACAGTGTTTAGTTTAATTATTCTGAACTGTAAGTTACAGCAATCTAATGATAAGGAAGAAATCTGTGAAGTACTGGCTAACTGCAACATTTTACTCTACAATATTCAATAATTCCTTTTTAGTCACTCGCAGGAATGTAGATTTAATAAGTCATTTTTGCTTAGCACTATTTACCCGAATGCAAACCTTCATTTTTTTTTATTTTCTTCGTGAGTTCAAGTTGCGTACACAGATTTTTATCAAGGGAGGTAGTGTTGAAATTGTTTATAATTTACATTATCGGTATTTTAAATTTTGTGTATTATTATTATTATTATTATTATTATTATTATTATTATTGTTGTTGTTGACCAGTAGGTATGTGTTTCTATAATTCTTCTGTACGTGCATGAATATTGATATTTTTAGATCTTCTTCAAAGAAGTATAAAATTTTTAGGTTTTATCTCAATTTTAATATTCTTAATCTTTAGATGAGGGTAACTATTTATTAGTTATTCATTTAATAATAATATTGTAGAAAAACTGATTCAATATTATGTGCCAACGATATTTTAAACGCCAGGAATTGACATGTCTTAAATCATAGCCAGGAAGAGAAAAATGAGATAAATAAATATAAGTCAGCTACCTGATGGGGTTTGAAATATCCCGTGTTGTAAAACTTTGTAATAGAACAGAATTATTTCTCAAAAGAGCAACGATTAAAATAGCTTAAATAACTTGTCCATAAGAAGTTTTTAATTTTGAAAAACTACGAATTTTTTGACGAGTATCAGGAGAAGAATTTAGAAAATTCCTGATTATATTCAAGAGGAAGGTTAAAAAAGAAGCAAGAAAAATCGTATATTATTCACTGGCTCTTGATGACAGCAGTGACATTACTGATACAGCAAAGCTTGAGATTTTTATCCGCGGGATTGATCAAGATGCTAGTACAGGAACCACCACTGATTGTAGTTTCCATGCCAAGTACCTTTCCTCCGTCTTCTTACTTCATAGGCTGTCTGTCGCATGTAATCACTCCAGCTCGAGTTTTGGTCACCGCTGCTATGGGCAGTCCTCCTGAATGGATCCAGCACCTGTGCCCACAGAAGTCACGTTTTGTCCTGGGCTTGACTGGCTCCACTCACAGACAGATCCAGTTCGATTCCTTTCTCGTCTGTTATCTGTCCAGCACAATGTTCTGCCTCCACGCACCTCACAGCTGCATTGACTCTCTGTAGGGTGCAGCCCGCGCCTCATTATCTGCTGCCAGCTCGATCCATCGCAGCACACGTGGCGGGACTGCACGTGCACACTCCGAGAAGCACAGCCTTCGTCTGACTACTATTATTATTATTACTATTATTATTATCATTATTACTATTATTTTTATCATTATCATTATCATTATTACTATTATTCTTATCATCATTATTACTATTATTCTTATCATTATTATTATTCTTATCATCATTATTACTATTATTCTTATCATTATTATTATCATCATTATTACTATTATTCTTATCATCATTATTACTATTATTTTTATCATTATCATTATCATTATTACTATTATTCTTATCATTATTACTATTATTTTTATCATTATCATTATTATTATCATTATTACTATTATTCTTATCATCATTATTTCTATTATTCTTATCATTATTATTATTCTTATCATCATTATTACTATAATTCTTATCATTATTATTATCATTATTATTACTATTATTCTTATCATTATTACTATTATTTTTATCATTATCATTATCATTATTACTATTATTTTTATCATAATTATTACTATTATTCTTATCATTATTATTATTCTTATCATCATTATTACTATTATTCTTATCATTATTATTATTATTATCATCATTATTACTATTATTCTTATCATCATTATTACTATTATTTTTATAATTATCATTATCATTATCATTATTACTATTATTCTTATCATCATTATTACTATTATTCTTATCATCATTATTACTATTATTCTTATCATTATCATTATTATTATCATTATTACTATTATTCTTATCATCATTATTACTATTAGCCTTATCATTATTATTATCATCATTATTACTATTATTCTTACCATTATCATTATTATTATCATTATTACTATTATTCTTATCATCATTATTACTATTATTCTTATCATCATTATTACTATTATTCTTATCATCATTATTATTATTATCATCATTATTATTAATATTATTCTTATCATTATTAGTATTATCATTATCATTATTATTACTATTATTCCTATCATCATTATTACTATTATTCGTATCATTATTATTATTATTATTATCATTATTATTACTATTATTCTTATCATTATTAGTATTATTATTATCATTATTATTATCATTATTATTACTAGCCTATTATTCTTATCATCCTTATTACTATTATTCTTATTATTATCATTATTATTATTATCATCATTATTACTATTATTCTTATCATTATCATTATTATTACTATTATTCTTACCATCATTATTAGTATTATTCTTATCATTATCATTATTATTATCATCATTATTACTATTATTCTTATCATTATTATTATTATCATAAATTGTTTTATAATAGAAATTCTAAATCTCTCTCTCCGGTCTGCAGATGCATTAAATATGCTAATTTGTATGGAATAAACTTGGATCCATTTAATGTGCAGTATATATTTTGAGTTTTTATGTCAGTTTTATTAATTTATGTCATTTGTTAAAATATATGTATCATACTATTCTTGTCAATTGCATATCTTTACAATATTACTTATAGACTGTTATATTGATTGTATTTCATCTCACTGCCATTTTCTATCATTCATTCTCATCATCATTTGTTGTTTTGTTTTGTATCTTGTGCTAAACAGTAATTGGCCTTGTGCTGTTGTTTTGCACGTTAATATTCTAAATAAATAAATAAATAAATAAATAAATAAAAATTGTCATTATTATTATTGTATGATTTGAGGCTTTCTCGGCGTTGGTTCGCTAATATGTTTTCGCGGGATATCAGCCGAGTTAAGATTTTGGAATGCTCCAAGCTTTCGACTGCTATCTCTGCAGCCATCTTCAGGGAAGTGATGTCCGAACAGAAAGTCGAAAGGTTATATAGATGTGGCTGTCTCAGGTGAAACGGGATTGGTTGGCGGATCGGCCAATCCGGGGCCGGGAATTGTCATCGCTCGTAAGCTCCGCCCCTCCCGGGATTACTGCGTGAAGTTTGGCGGGCGGCGAGCCCTGTTCCGCCGGTTGGAATCGGTTGCCGTCCTCGGTCCGTGATCTTCATGACCTTGATTGTAAGAGGGCCTGAGTTGGTCTAAGGCCGGTGTCCATGCCTGACTGAGCTGGAGTCCACTGTCTCTGTTAAAGTTGTTTTTCTCCAGCTTGATCTCTATGGCCTCCTTGATTGTACGATCCCAGTAGTGGCTTGATTTGTTAATGACCTTGGTGTGGTCAAACAGTATTTTATGCTCCTTTTCTATGCTGTGTTGCGCCACTGCAGATTTTTCCGGGTAATACAGCCTCAGGTTCCTCTTATGTTCTTTGATTCTGTCTTCTATTGTGCGGCCAGTCTGCCCTATGTATACTTCGCCACACTCGCATGGAATCTTGTAAATCCCTGGAGTCCTTAAGCCCTGACTGTCTTTAACCTGACGTAGATGACTCCGGATTTTGCTCTGTGGTTTATGGATGGCTTTGATATTAACCTTCTGGAGGATTCTGCTTATTTTGTGTGACACGCTCCCGCAGAATGGAATGAAAGCTTTCTTTGTCGGTTCTTGCTTGCTGTCTAAGTCTATTGTGTTACATCTCGTGGTAACTTGTTTGAGGGCTTTGCTGATGTCTCTCCGGCTGTAGTTGTTTTGTTGTAGTGTTCTACGAAGATGGTCCATTTCTGCAGGCAAGTTGTTGATATCGGAAATGACTATGGCGCGATGTAGTAGACTAGTCAGGACGGACTTCTTCTGCGAAGGGTGGTGGAGGCTGAGTGCATTCAGGTACAGATCTGTGTGCGTCGGCTTTCTATACACGCCATGTCCGAGAGTACCATCTGCTTTCCTGTGTATGTGGATATCCAGGAACGGCAGTGAGCCCTCTGACTCCACCTCCATGGTGAACTGGATATTCGCGTGGATGCTGTTGAGATGTTGTAGGAACTCTTGTAGCTTGTCTTGTCCGTGCGGCCAGACCACGAAGGTGTCGTCTACGTAGCGGAAGAAGTGGCTCGGCTTGTGTGTGGCTGAGTCTAGGGCCTGGTGTTCGAAGTGCTGCATGTAAAAGTTAGCAATAGCAGGTGACAGCGGGGAGCCCATTGCCACGCCGTCGGTTTGTTCATAGAACTCACTGTTGTACGTGAAGTAAGTAGTAGTCAAGGCCAGTCGGAAGAGTTGTAGAATATCATCCGGGAATTGTTCCGCTACCAGTTCAAGAGCCTCTTTTATCGGAACCTTTGTGAAGAGTGAAATTACATCGAAGCTCACTAGTAGATCTGATGGGACCACTCTGATGTTCTCCAGAATTCTAACAAATTCTGTAGAGTTTTTCACATGATGTTCACACGTTCCAATCAGGGGTTGGAGCATGTTGGTTAGATGCTTGGCCAGGTGGTATGTGGGCGACCCGATGGTGCTAACAATGGGTCGTAATGGTAGCCCTTGTTTGTGGATCTTGGGGAGCCCGTAAATCCGAGGTGGTGTGGCCGAGTGTGGTAGTAGAACTTTTATAACCTCGGCAGGCAGCGAGGAAGATTTCAGCAGCGTGGTGGTTCTTCTTATGATCCTGTTAGTGGGATCACGTGTCAGTTTCTTGTAGGTCGTGTCTGCTAGTAGTTCAACAATTTTCTGGTGGTACGTTGAAGAGTCCAACACCACCGTAGCGTTTCCTTTGTCGGCCTGGAGAACGACTATACTCTCATCTTCCCGTAGCTCCCGGAGCGCTAGTCGTTCATTCCTCGTGATATTGGGTTTGGGTGGTCTGGCTGTGTTGATTATTCGGCAGACATCTCTTCTCACTTCTTCAGATATTCCAGGAGGAAGAGAGGAGATAGCTTGCTCCACTCCACTGATAATGTCCTTGACTGGATATTTTCTTGGAGCTGGAACGAAATTTAGGCCCTTGGCTAGTACCGATATGGTGTCTTCGTCCAATGTTTTACTTGATACATTAATGACAAGTTTGTTCTTGTCCAGCGGTTGGATGCCTGGCTGTGAGGGGGCCAATCTGTGGAATTTCTCCATTTGCCTCCCTCTGACTTTCTTCATATGCATCTGCACCTGGGCGGTTAGTGACCTGTCGATCCATTCTTGATCAGATGGTTGTAGCCTCCCGTAGCATTGTAAGCAGAATCCTCCAGAAGGTTAATATCAAAACCATCCATAAACCACAGAGCAAAATCCGGAGTCATCTACGTCAGGTTAAAGACAGTCAGGGCTTAAGGACTCCAGGGATTTACAAGATTCCATGCGAGTGTGGCGAAGTATACATAGGGCAGACTGGCCGCACAATAGAAGACAGAATCAAAGAACATAAGAGGAACCTGAGGCTGTATTACCCGGAAAAATCTGCAGTGGCGCAACACAGCATAGAAAAGGAGCATAAAATACTGTTTGACCACACCAAGGTCATTAACAAATCAAGCCACTACTGGGATCGTACAATCAAGGAGGCCATAGAGATCAAGCTGGAGAAAAACAACTTTAACAGAGACAGTGGACTCCAGCTCAGTCAGGCATGGACACCGGCCTTAGACCAACTCAGGCCCTCTTACAATCAAGGTCATGAAGATCACGGACCGAGGACGGCAACCGATTCCAACCGGCGGAACAGGGCTCGCCGCCCGCCAAACTTCACGCAGTAATCCCGGGAGGGGCGGAGCTTACGAGCGATGACAATTCCCGGCCCCGGATTGGCCGATCCGCCAACCAATCCCGTTTCACCTGAGACAGCCACATCTATATAACCTTTCGACTTTCTGTTCGGACATCACTTCCCTGAAGATGGCTGCAGAGATAGCAGTCGAAAGCTTGGAGCATTCCAAAATCTTAACTCGGCTGATATCCCGCGAAAACATATTAGCGATTATTATTATTATTACTATTATTCGTATCATTATTATTATCATTATTATTATTATTATTATTATTATTATTATTGTTATTATTATTCATATTTACCACCACTATTACTTTAAAAGATTGTATATGTATTCATTCTTTTCAGTTGTGCTTTATTTTCATTCTTACTCCTCTTCTTCACGTGCTTCTGGTGTTAGCAAACTTCCAGCCTCTCCACAGTAAATATTACTTCAGTCCAATACAATTCTTATGTTCAAATTTTAACAACATAATTATGTATCTTTAATCATAAAGTATTATGTTAATGAAGAAATCTGAACACTACTGCAGCAACAATGCAAGACCGCCCTGATGCTAACGAGGTCCGGGCGATGACAGCCGTCCGATGTCCACCCCGCACGTGCATACAGGGGTGGCCAAATCCATAGATTACCGGCCTTTTATAGCACTCTGTGAAAGCCCGAGTTTCAGTTGACTGGAATCCAACTGAATTACGTCACGTTACAGAAGTCGGAGATTGGAAGCCCACCCAAATGACGCCATAATTCATTCAGTAATTTAATAATTCGCAACACTTCATATTTCTGAGCCCCATTCCACATTACAAATCACAACAGAACACATTTGACAGGACTGTGAGGGGTATAGAAAAAAGAAAAGTGTTCTTTCTCACAACAGCGCAACAGTTCCTGTGTCCTGCACGCTCCTGTATGAACCGCACGCTCGAAATGTAACAAGGGTTCCACTCCGAATTTGAAAATATAATCAGTGCTGTATCAGGCCCGGATGCAGGCTTCTTCAAGTCTCCATTACGGCGAACGGCCCAGGAAATGAAACTGCATGGCAGACATCGTTAACCGTGACTTATTGTTTTCGTGTAATGGCGGCCTCCACAGATAACAGGGTGCTTATGAATCGCCTTCACTTCTTTACGACGGCGATGTTACTTTACGGTGCAGTAACGCATAAAAGAGAAAAAAAGACAGTCGGCCATCGCTATAAAGCACCGGGCTGCTGCGAACACCATCTTGTTGTACGTCACAACAATGTGACAAAGCAGAAACTGACATAAGGAAATCGCTGTTAAGTTCATTTTATGTGCATTATTAATTACAATTGAACCTTAGAGTCAGTCTTGTTATGTGGCGTTAACACAATCTATGTTAACTATATGTGGTTGCTAGGATACGAAATCGTGATAATACTAAAACTGACATAAGGAAATCGCTGTTAAGTTCATTTTATGTGCATTATTAATTACAATTGAACCTTAGAGTCAGTCTTGTTATGTGGCGTTAACACAATCTATGTTAACTATATGTGGTTGCTAGGATACGAAATCGTGATAATACTAAAACTGACATAAGGAAATCGCTGTTAAGTTCATTTTATGTGCATTATTAAGTACAATTGAACCTTAGAGTCAGTCTTGTTATGTGGCGTTAACACAATCTATGTTAACTATATGTGGTTGCTAGGATACGAAATCGTGATAATACTAAAACTGACATAAGGAAATCGCTGTTAAGTTCATTTTATGTGCATTATTAAGTACAATTGAACCTTAGAGTCAGTCTTGTTATGTGGCGTTAACACAATCTATGTTAACTATATGTGGTTGCTAGGATACGAAATCGTGATAATACTAAAACTGACATAAGGAAATCGCTGTTAAGTTCATTTTATGTGCATTATTAATTACAATTGAACCTTAGAGTCGGTCTTGTTATGTGGCGTTAACACAATCTATGTTAACTATATGTGGTTGCTAGGATACGAAATCGTGATAATACTAAAACTGACATAAGGAAATCGCTGTTAAGTTCATTTTATGTGCATTATTAAGTACAATTGAACCTTAGAGTCAGTCTTGTTATGTGGCGTTAACACAATCTATGTTAACTATATGTGGTTGCTAGGATACGAAATCGTGATAATACTAAAACTGACATAAGGAAATCGCTGTTAAGTTCATTTTATGTGCATTATTAATTACAATTGAACCTTAGAGTCAGTCTTGTTATGTGGCGTTAACACAATCTATGTTAACTATATGTGGTTGCTAGGATACGAAATCGTGATAATACTAAAACTGACATAAGGAAATCGCTGTTAAGTTCATTTTATGTGCATTATTAATTACAATTGAACCTTAGAGTCAGTCTTGTTATGTGGCGTTAACACAATCTATGTTAACTATATGTGGTTGCTAGGATACGAAATCGTGATAATACTAAAACTGACATAAGGAAATCGCTGTTAAGTTCATTTTATGTGCATTATTAATTACAATTGAACCTTAGAGTCAGTCTTGTTATGTGGCGTTAACACAATCTATGTTAACTATATGTGGTTGCTAGGATACGAAATCGTGATAATACTAAAACTGGCATAAGAAAATCGCTGTTAAGTTCATTTTATGTGCATTATTAAGTACAATTGAACCTTAGAGTCAGTCTTGTTATGTGGCGTTAACACAATCTATGTTAACTATATGTGGTTGCTAGGATACGAAATCGTGATAATACTAAAACTGACATAAGAAAATCGCTGTTAAGTTCATTTTATGTGCATTATTAAGTACAATTGAACCTTAGAGTCAGTCTTGTTATGTGGCGTTAACACAATCTATGTTAACTATATGTGGTTGCTAGGATACGAAATCGTGATAATACTAAAACTGACATAAGAAAATCGCTGTTAAGTTCATTTTATGTGCATTATTAAGTACAATGGAACCTTAGAGTCAGTCTTGTTATGTGGCGTTAACACAATCTATGTTAACTATATGTGGTTGCTAGGATACGAAATCGTGATAATACTAAAACTGACATAAGAAAATCGCTGTTAAGTTCATTTTATGTGCATTATTAAGTACAATTGAACCTTAGAGTCAGTCTTGTTATGTGGCGTTAACACAATCTATGTTAACTATATGTGGTTGCTAGGATACGAAATCGTGATAATACTAAAACTGACATAAGGAAATCGCTGTTAAGTTCATTTTATGTGCATTATTAATTACAATTGAACCTTAGAGTCAGTCTTGTTATGTGGCGTTAACACAATCTATGTTAACTATATGTGGTTGCTAGGATACGAAATCGTGATAATACTAAAACTGACATAAGGAAATCGCTGTTAAGTTCATTTTATGTGCATTATTAAGTACAATTGAACCTTAGAGTCAGTCTTGTTATGTGGCGTTAACACAATCTATGTTAACTATATGTGGTTGCTAGGATACGAAATCGTGATAATACTAAAACTGACATAAGGAAATCGCTGTTAAGTTCATTTTATGTGCATTATTAATTACAATTGAACCTTAGAGTCAGTCTTGTTATGTGGCGTTAACACAATCTATGTTAACTATATGTGGTTGCTAGGATACGAAATCGTGATAATACTAAAACTGACATAAGAAAATCGCTGTTAAGTTCATTTTATGTGCATTATTAAGTACAATTGAACCTTAGAGTCGGTCTTGTTATGTGGCGTTAACACAATCTATGTTAACTATATGTGGTTGCTAGGATACGAACTCGTGATAATACTAAAACTGACATAAGGAAATCGCTGTTAAGTTCATTTTATGTGCATTATTAATTACAATTGAACCTTAGAGTCAGTCTTGTTATGTGGCGTTAACACAATCTATGTTAACTATATGTGGTTGCTAGGATACGAAATCGTGATAATACTAAAACTGACATAAGGAAATCGCTGTTAAGTTCATTTTATGTGCATTATTAATTACAATTGAACCTTAGAGTCAGTCTTGTTATGTGGCGTTAACACAATCTATGTTAACTATATGTGGTTGCTAGGATACGAAATCGTGATAATACTAAAACTGACATAAGGAAATCGCTGTTAAGTTCATTTTATGTGCATTATTAATTACAATTGAACCTTAGAGTCAGTCTTGTTATGTGGCGTTAACACAATCTATGTTAACTATATGTGGTTGCTAGGATACGAAATCGTGATAATACTAAAACTGACATAAGGAAATCGCTGTTAAGTTCATTTTATGTGCATTATTAATTACAATTGAACCTTAGAGTCAGTCTTGTTATGTGGCGTTAACACAATCTATGTTAACTATATGTGGTTGCTAGGATACGAAATCGTGATAATACTAAAACTGGCATAAGAAAATCGCTGTTAAGTTCATTTTATGTGCATTATTAAGTACAATTGAACCTTAGAGTCAGTCTTGTTATGTGGCGTTAACACAATCTATGTTAACTATATGTGGTTGCTAGGATACGAAATCGTGATAATACTAAAACTGACATAAGAAAATCGCTGTTAAGTTCATTTTATGTGCATTATTAAGTACAATTGAACCTTAGAGTCAGTCTTGTTATGTGGCGTTAACACAATCTATGTTAACTATATGTGGTTGCTAGGATACGAAATCGTGATAATACTAAAACTGACATAAGAAAATCGCTGTTAAGTTCATTTTATGTGCATTATTAAGTACAATTGAACCTTAGAGTCAGTCTTGTTATGTGGCGTTAACACAATCTATGTTAACTATATGTGGTTGCTAGGATACGAAATCGTGATAATACTAAAACTGACATAAGAAAATCGCTGTTAAGTTCATTTTATGTGCATTATTAAGTACAATTGAACCTTAGAGTCAGTCTTGTTATGTGGCGTTAACACAATCTATGTTATCTATATGTGGTTGCTAGGATACGAAATCGTGATAATACTAAAACTGACATAAGAAAATCGCTGTTAAGTTCATTTTATGTGCATTATTAAGTACAATTGAACCTTAGAGTCAGTCTTGTTATGTGGCGTTAACACAATCTATGTTAACTATATGTGGTTGCTAGGATACGAAATCGTGATAATACTAAAACTGACATAAGGAAATCGCTGTTAAGTTCATTTTATGTGCATTATTAATTACAATGAAGCTGTTCCATACATATCATGTGGTTGTTAGGGCCAGTTTCCGGTTGCACTCTGATCAGCAGCCCCTGGACAACGGGGTGGTGGGGCTTTCACATGTAACTGCCTTCAATGTGCCACGAAATATTAGCCTTTGCGGAGGAATACAGAATGGGAAATAGTTATAAAACAGGAGCTAAACAAAATGTTGAAAACCATAGAGGGATTAGTATCCTCAACACAAGTTATAAGATATTTAGTAGAATTTTAAATGAAACATTAAAAAAAAAAAACATGCTGAAACTTTCCTTCTGGAGTGTCAAAATGGCTTTGGAAAAGGAAGATCATGTGTAGATCCATTATTTAGTATCAAAAGAAGAGAAAAAAGAAGAGAATTTAATTTAGAAGCCCATATAGCTTTTATTGATTTTGTGAAAGCTTTTGATAAAGTCCGAAGAGACAAGGTTGTCCACTATCACCAGCTTTATTTAATATTTATATAAATGAAATTATTTTAAAATGGAACCAAATCTACACATCAGGAATCAAAATAACCAGTGCTCCAACATTAAATACCTTACTCTATGCCGATGATCAAGTCATAATTTCCAATGTAGAGAATAATTTACAAAGAGAATTATATACATTAATTAAAATATTAAAAGATTTTGGGATGCAAATTTCAGCACAAAAATCAAAAGTAATGGCATTTTTAGGACAAGACCCAGTCAGAAGTAAGATAATACACAATAACCAATGCCTCGAACAAGTACAAAATTTCAATTATCTGGGTTGTGAAATATCTTATCAAAATGAAAAAGATGTGAACGAGAAAATTAACAAATTTACACAAATTCTAGGAATAATAAACAATACATTAAAAGCTAAATTAGTACAAAAATCTACAAGAATAAAAATATATACCGGTAATACACTAGCATTACCCTCCCTTTTAGACGGAAGCGAGATTTGGATATTAAAGAAAAAGACATAAACAGAATCAAAGCAACAGAAATGAAATTTTTCAGGAGGACAGCAGGGTATACTCTTTTAAACCGAAAAAGGAAAGGAGAAATTTTAGAACAATTAGAAGTAGAGTCAGTAGAAGAAAAAATCAGCAGATACAAATTCAATTGGCTAGATCATGTAAGAAGAATGGAAAATTCAAGAATCCCAAAAATTATGATGCAGTATAAACCTAGAGGACATTGTCGACCAGGAAGACCTTATAGAAGACTGCTAGATGGGGCCGAAAAAGGTATATAGAGGCCTAATTCGTGAAGGATGATGATGATGATGATGATGATGATGATGATGATGATGAGTTATAGTGGCCGAGAAAATACCCATTTCTTTTCTTCACAGCGTATCATTAGCATGATAACATCTGCTGATAGAGTTCCGCCCATGTGATTTATCTGCAGTGCTTTGGTTTGCATCCAGGCTAGTATGTCAATCTTGGTTGTACTTCGATTTTCTAGCGTCTTCTAGGGTGATTCGTGCCTTTCATCATCATCAATAATAATAATAATAATAATAATAATAATAATAATAATAATAATAATAATAGTAATAACGTGTTGTTTCAGTTCTTCTGGCTCTGACAGGCACGCGTCACAGAGCATGGCTGTACACGTGCGCAGACGGCACGTGCGTGTCCAGCGTGTCTCGTTGCCATGGAAACGCAAGTCTAGTCTCGACTCTGCGATTTTCTTTTATGAAAAAGTTTAAATTTAATTGACTGTTTCCGCGTTTAATAATTTAGTTGTCAAAAGCTTTAAGTTTGCAATGAGCCGCTAGGTGACGAGACTACACGTGACAGTGGAGCAGCGGGGCGCAGCCTATGTTCGGAAAGAAGGGAAGGGGGCATAGGAGCAGGAAAGATGAGGAAAGAAATAAATGGTGGAAAAGTTGCCAAGTGCTGAAATGAGTTGCTGGCTACTGGAAGTTAGCTAAACATGAGGTGCAAGAACTACAGGGAAGGAAGTGCGAGGCATCGAAAAAGGCGCATGTAAGGGATAGAATGATTAAAACAAGACAAGAGGGAAGCAAAAATAGTGAAGACGAATAGGATGAAAATATGTAAAAATCAGTGGCGTATGCAGAATTTTGTCAAGAGGCGGAGGTGGGGTCATTATTAAAATTCGGGGTAATCGTATCGGCTCCCGAGTGTGGAGTGGTATTCTTCTCTAGTGAGTGAAAGAATGAGTGAATAAATGTAGGAACGTGTGAGTGAATGAATGAATGAACTAGTGAGTGAAGGAATGAGTGAATAAATGTAGGAACGTGTGAGTGAATGAATGAATGAACTAGTGAGTGAAGGAATGAGTGAATAAATGTAGGAACGTGTGAGTGAATGAAAGAATGTAATAGTGAGTGAAGGAATGAGTGAATAAATGAAGGAACGTGTGAGTGAATGAATGAATGAACTAGTGAGTGAAGGAATGAGTGAATAAATGTAGGAACGTGTGAGTGAATGAATTAATGAACTAGTGAGTGAAGGAATGAGTGAATAAATGAAGGAACGTGTGAGTGAATGAATGAACTAGTGAGTGAAGGAATGAGTGAATAAATAAAGGAACGTGTGAGTGAATGAATTAATGAACTAGTGAGTGAAGGAATGAGTGAATAAATGAAGGAACGTGTGAGTGAATGAATTAATCAACTAGTGAGTGAAGGAATGAGTGAATAAGTGAAGAAACGTGTGAGTGAATGAACTAGTGAGTGAAGGAATGAGTGAATAAATGAACGTGTGAGTGAATGAATGAACTAGTGAGTGAAGGAATGAGTGAATAAATGAAGGAACGTGTGAGTGAATGAATTAATCAACTAGTGAGTGAAGGAATGAGTGAATAAATGAAGGAACGTGTGAGTGAATGAACTAGTGAGTGAAGGAATGAGTGAATAAATGTAGGAACGTGTGAGTGAATGAATTAATGAACTAGTGAGTGAAGGAATGAGTGAATAAATGTAGGAACGTGTGAGTGAATGAATGAACTAGTGAGTGAAGGAATGAGTGAATAAATGTAGGAACGTGTGAGTGAATGAATTAATGAACTAGTGAGTGAAGGAATGAGTGAATAAATGTAGGAACGTGTGAGTGAAGGAATGAGTGAATAAATGAAGGAACGTGTGAGTGAATGAATGAACTAGTGAGTGAAGTAATGAGTGAATAAATTTAGGAACGTGTGAGTGAATGAATTAATGAACTAGTGAGTGAAGGAATGAGTGAATAAATGTAGGGACGTGTGAATGAATGAATGAACTAGTGACTGAGGGAATGAGTGAATAAATGTAGGAACGTGTGAGTGAATGAATGAACTAGTGAGTGAAGGAATGAGTGAATAAATGTAGGAACGTGTGAGTGAATGAACTAGTGAGTGAAGGAATGAGTGAATAAATGTAGGAACGTGTGAGTGAATTAATGAACTAGTGAGTGAAGGAATGAGTGAATAAATGTAGGAACGTGTGAGTGAAGGAATGAGTGAATAAATGAAGGAACGTGTGAGTGAATGAATGAACTAGTGAGTGAAGGAATGAGTGAATAAATGTAGGAAGGTGTGAGTGAATGAATGAATGAACTAGTGAGTGAAGGAATGAGTGAATAAATGTAGAGACGTGTGAATGAATGAATGAACTAGTGAGTGAAGGAATGAGTGAATAAATGTAGGAACGTGTGAGTGAATGAATGAACTAGTGAGTGAAGGGATGAGTGAATAATGTAGGAACGTGTGAGTGAGTGAATGAATGAATGAATGAATGAATTGATAAATGAATAAAATAACTGAACCTTCTGACAATCTGCCTGTCGTCCACCGCTGTGGAGTAACGGTTAGCAAGCCTGACCGTGAAATGAGCGGGCCTGAGTTCAAATCCTGGTTGGGACAAGTTACCTGGTTGAGGTTTTTCCAGAGTTTTCCCTCAACCAATTGAGAGGAAACGCTGGGTTACTTTCGGTGCAGGACCCTGGACTCATTTCGCTGGCATTATCACCATCTCATTCAGACGCTAGACAACCATACCAGTTGATAAAGCATCGTAAAATAACAAATTAAAAACCTTAACTACTTGACGCTTGTCTGTTAGGCTATACTTGTAGTAATGATACACTTAGGATTTCCAGTTGCTGACGAAGAAGCAGCACGCTTCTGGAAAATGCATTAAGCCGGTCAATAAACTGAGAATAATTCAGTACGTAGACTCTATTCTGTAATTTCT
This sequence comes from Periplaneta americana, assembly GCF_040183065.1. NCBI lineage: Eukaryota > Metazoa > Arthropoda > Insecta > Blattodea > Blattidae > Periplaneta > Periplaneta americana. The sequence continues at coordinate 2,077,681 of NC_091131.1, read as the reverse complement.
CTAAGTTCTGTCACATTTCTATATAATTATTACCCCCACTTACAAAGAAGTAGGCCTATTATTTGTCATTCATGACACCCATTGTTTTATATTTGTAATTACATTTTTGACAAAGTAAAATGGCGTGAGAGGTGATAGGGCAGTGCGTAGTTTCCAGTCTCAATTATTTAGGCCCGCTGTAATTTCTATCAATTAGTATTATGTTTGTGTATACAGCCCTATTACTGTGCGTGTTTGGCACCCCTGAATGTCTGGACAGATGACTTTTTGAAAATATGTTATACAGTACATAATTACACGGAACTTTAAGCAGTGAAACAGCTGGTAACAGCCTACTTAGGATGTGACTAAACAGTGAAACAGCTGGTAACAGCCTACTTAGGATGTAACTAAACAGTGAAACAGCTGGTAACAGCGTACTTAGGATGTGACTAAACAGTGAAAACAGCTGGTAACAGCGTACTTGGGATGTGACTAAACAGTGAAACAGCTGGTAACAGCGTACTTGGGATGTGACTGAACAGTGAAACAGCTGGTAACAGCATACTTGGGATGTGACTGAACAGTGAAACAGCTGGTAACAGCGCACTTAGGATGTGACTAAACAGTGAAACAGCCGGTTACAGCGTACTTAGGATGTGACTAAACGGTGAAACAGCTGGTAACAGCGCACTTAGGATGTGACTAAACAGTGAAACAGCCGGTTACAGCGTACTTAGGATGTGACTAAACAGTGAAACAGCTGGTAACAGCGTACTTAGGATGTGATTAAACAGTGAAACAGCTGGTAACAGCGTACTTAGGATGTGATTAAACAGTGAAACAGCTGGTAACAGCGTACTTAGGATGTTATTAAACAGTGAAACAGCTGGTAACAGCGTACTTAGGATGTGATTAAACAGTGAAACAGCTGGTAACAGCGTACTTAGGATGTGATTAAACAGTGAAACAGCTGGTAACAGCGTACTTAGGATGTGACTAAACGGTGAAACAGCTGGTAACAGCGTACTTAGGATGTGATTAAACAGTGAAACAGCTGGTAACAGCGCACTTGGGATGTGAATAAACTGTGAAAACAGCTAGTAACAGCGTACTTAGGATGTAATTAAACAGTGAAACAGCTGGTAACAGCGTACTTAGGATGTTATTAAACAGTGAAACAGCTGGTAACAGCGCACTTAGGATGTGACTAAACAGTGAAACAGCTGATAACAGCGTACTTGGGATGTGATTAAACAGTGAAACAGCTGGTAACAGCGCACTTGGGATGTGACTAAACAGTGAAAACAGCTGGTAACAGCGCACTTAGGATTTGACTAAACCGTGAAACAGCTGGTAACAGCGCACTTAGGATGTGACTAAACAGTGAAACAGCTGGTAACAGCGCACTTAGTATATGATTAAACAGTGAAACAGCTGGTAACAGCGCACTTAGGATGTGACTAAACAGTGAAAACAGCTGGTAACAGCGTACTTGGGATGTGACTAAACAGTGAAACAGCTGGTAACAGCGTACTTTGGATGTGACTGAACAGTGAAACAGCTGGTAACAGCGTACTTAGGATGTGACTAAACGGTGAAACAGCTGGTAACAGCGCACTTAGGATGTGACTAAACAGTGAAACAGCCGGTTACACCGTACTTAGGATGTGACTAAACAGTGAAACAGCTGGTAACAGCGTACTTAGGATGTGATTAAACAGTGAAACAGCTGGTAACAGCGTACTTAGGATGTGATTAAACAGTGAAACAGCTGGTAACAGCGTACTTAGGATGTTATTAAACAGTGAAACAGCTGGTAACAGCGTACTTAGGATGTGATTAAACAGTGAAACAGCTGGTAACAGCGTACTTAGGATGTGATTAAACAGTGAAACAGCTGGTAACAGCGTACTTAGGATGTAATTAAACAGTGAAACAGCTGATAACAGCGTACTTAGGATGTTATTAAACAGTGAAACAGCTGGTAACAGCGCACTTAGGATGTGACTAAACAGTGAAACAGCTGATAACAGCGTACTTGGGATGTGATTAAACAGTGAAACAGCTGGTAACAGCGCACTTGGGATGTGACTAAACAGTGAAACAGCTGGTAACAGCGCACTTAGTATATGATTAAACAGTGAAACAGCTGGTAACAGCGCACTTAGGATGTGACTAAACAGTGAAAACACCTGGTAACAGCGTACTTGGGATGTGACTAAACAGTGAAACAGCTGGTAACAGCGCACTTAGGATGTGATTAAACAGTGAAACAGCTGGTAACAGCGTACTTAGGATGTGATTAAACAGTGAAACAGCTGGTAACAGCGTACTTAGGATGTGATTAAACAGTGAAACAGCGGGTAACAGCGTACTTAGGATGTTATTAAACAGTGAAACAGCTGGTAACAGCGTACTTAGGATGTGATTAAACAGTGAAACAGCTGGTAACAGCGTACTTAGGATGTGATTAAACAGTGAAACAGCTGGTAACAGCGTACTTAGGATGTGACTAAACGGTGAAACAGCTGGTAACAGCGTACTTAGGATGTGATTAAACAGTGAAACAGCTGGTAACAGCGCATTTGGGATGTGAATAAACTGTGAAAACAGCTGGTAACAGCGTACTTAGGATGTAATTAAACAGTGAAACAGCTGGTAACAGCGTACTTAGGATGTTATTAAACAGTGAAACAGCTGGTAACAGCGTACTTGGGATGTGATTAAACAGTGAAACAGCTGATAACAGCGTACTTGGGATGTGATTAAACAGTGAAACAGCTGGTAACAGCGCACTTGGGATGTGACTAAACAGTGAAAACAGCTGGTAACAGCGCACTTAGGATTTGACTAAACCGTGAAACAGCTGGTAACAGCGCACTTAGGATGTGACTAAACAGTGAAACAGCTGGTAACAGCGCACTTAGGATTTGACTAAACCGTGAAACAGCTGGTAACAGCGCACTTAGGATGTGACTAAACAGTGAAACAGCTGGTAACAGCGCACTTAGGATGTGACTAAACAGTGAAAACAGCTGGTAACAGCGTACTTGGGATGTGACTGAACAGTGAAACAGCTGGTAACAGCGCACTTAGGATGTGACTGAACAGTGAAACAGCTGATAACAGCGTACTTGGGATGTGACTGAACAGTGAAACAGCTGGTAACAGCGCACTTAGGATGTGACTAAACAGTGAAACAGCCGGTTACAGCGTACTTAGGATGTGACTAAACGGTGAAACAGCTGGTAACAGCGCACTTAGGATGTGACTAAACAGTGAAACAGCCGGTTACAGCGTACTTAGGATGTGACTAAACAGTGAAACAGCTGGTAACAGCGCTCTTAGGTTGTGACTAAACAGTGAAACAGCTGGTAACAGCGCTCTTAGGTTGTGACTAAACAGTGAAACAGCTGGTAACAGCGCACTTAGGATATGACTAAACAGTGAAACAGCTGGTAACAGCGCACTTAGGATGTGACTAAACAGTGAAACAGCTAGTAACAGCGCTCTTAGGTTGTGACTAAACAGTGAAACAGCTGGTAACAGCGCACTTAGGATGTGACTAACCTGCATGTGAAATAGTACAAGGCTGGGAAGTGCTTTTTACAAAATCGAGTTGTAATGCACTTCACATACATGTAGCCTACTTTACAGTATTTTTTGCACGATAGTATATTTTGAAAATAATACTTTTAAAAATCTCAATATGCAGTACGTACATTGCACTATGAACAGCTGACTGATGTTAAAGTCTGGCCAACGTCCAAACTTCAATACAAAGGAGTAAGAATGATTCAGATACTTGTAATCTTTCGTGTTCAATTGGAATAGTTTTTATTTCTTTTTGTTAAGTAAAGTTTGAATTTTTAAAGAAAGTAGGCTACATTTCAAATGTAGTGATTTGTTTCGTAAAATGTGTATTAATTAACACTGCCTTTTGCGTATGAATTTTACTTATATAGAAGGCAGTGGTTTTCATTACAACACTAGAGCAGTTATTGGTAGTACTTTAACATATTTATCCAGGTTGGCAACTCTGAATTCGGTAAAATAAACTTTCAATCGTGGCGGCCGTTTGCTGCAACGACGAGAAAACACACCATCGTGCAAAAATGAATATTTTCTCATTACTTGGTCCACACTGATGTATTACAGGCGGGATCGAATTCAAAGAAAAAACGTCAAAACTACACAACGATTTGTACCATTTGTTTAGAATTAAGCTTAAAGGAATACAGATGGACACAATAATCTCCCTCCCATAGGACCTGTAACCATGGAAACTAGACTGAAAAGTTAGCCAGAAAGAAACAACTGAAGAAAGACTGGGGTGGGGAGGGGGGAACCAGAAGGACCTCAGAGTTGAGGACAAAGAAATAAAGGATACGAGACAAAAAGCTAAAAAGGAAGAATAATGGAGACGGAACAGAAGGTACAGTGAAACATTTCTGAACATGTAAAGTTTCCCATTGTGCGGTCTAAGGAACGAATTTCTGTTGTGAGTTAACATTCCCCCAGAGAGAGGAAAAAAGAGTTCCACAGCTAATACAATTGTCTGCAGGAGGCGCGGTAATGAACCCACTCTAATTAATGTTACGATATTCAAATACCTATTATGACGTCAATTAATTGGACCACGCAACAACAAGAAACAACTGAGGCACGTTTAAGTCAGAGTCCACGTTCGAATTATTGCGCTAGTAACAGGAATTTATTAGAAGCACTGTGATGATGGGTTTTTTATTCGAAGTGGGATTTTATTGGTTCCTATTTTTATTGATGTGGGTCTATTATTTCGGTCGGAGTTTGGATGGCAGTATAAAAACGACACGCCACACTTTTCGACATTGCGGTCAACGTTTATATCTCAGAAACGAATGGACTGAATTAATTTATTTTGGTAGACGAATAAGGTTTTTCATGCCCTTGAAAATAATGTGTCCGAAGATAGGAGGTGGAATTTTAAATTCAAAAGAGAGGATAGGTAGGGTTGAGGGGATGGGACAGATAATTCAATCAACAGTAGTTTGTGAACTGTTGAGGGGATGGAACAGAAAATTCTATCAACAGTAGTTTGTGAACTGTTGAGGGGATGGAACAGAAAAATTCAATCAACAGTAGTTTTTGAACTGTTGAGGGGATGGAACAGAAAAATTCAATCAACAGTAGTTTTTGAACTGTTGAGGGGATGGAACAGAAAATTCGATCAACAATAGTTTGTGAACTGTTGAGGGGATGGAACAGAAAATTCTATCAACAGTAGTTTGTGAACTGTTGAGGGGATGGGACAGAAAATTCTATCAACAGTAGTTTGTGAACTGTTGAGGGGATGGAACAGAAAAATTCAATCAACAGTAGTTTTTGAACTGTTGAGGGGATGGAACAGAAAATTCGATCAACAATAGTTTGTGAACTGTTGAGGGGATGGAACAGAAAATTCTATTAACAGTAGTTTGTGAACTGTTGAGGGGATGGAACAGAAAATTCAATCAACAGTAGTTTGTGAACTGTGGAGGGGATGGAACAGAAAATTCGATCAACAATAGTTTGTGAACTGTTGAGGGGATGGAACAGAAAATTCGATCAACAATAGTTTGTGAACTGTTGAGGGGATGGAACAGAAAATTCGATCAACAATAGTTTGTCAACTGTTGAGGGGATGGAACAGAAAATTCTATCAACAGTAGTTTGTGAACTGTTGAGGGGATGGAACAGAAAATTCAATCAACAGTAGTTTGTGAACTGTGGAGGGGATGGAACAGAAAATTCGATCAACAATAGTTTGTGAACTGTTGAGGGGATGGAACAGAAAATTCTATCAACAGTAGTTTGTGAACTGTTGAGGGGATGGAACAGAAAATTCTATCAATAGTAGTTTGTGAACTGTTGAGGGGATGGAACAGAAAATTCAATCAACAATAGTTTGTGAACTGTTGAGGGGATGGAACAGAAAATTCATTCAACAGCAGTTTGTGAACTGTTGAGGGGATCGAAGAGAAAATTCAATCAACAGTAGTTATTGTACTGTTCCCTCGAAAACTAAATCGACGTGTTTTTATAACAAAATCAAGTTACACTCCACATATGAAATTATTCACGTTTGAAAATTTCATACTACTTTTTGGACGTTCATATTTCTAGAATTCGAAGCACTGTACGAGTATTTTTATGATATTTCTTGCATTAAGGTATAGACAATTTATACACAAGAGCTTTGTGTCTTGTTTCATTGTAGACCAGTAGGTAACACCATGAATACAGGTGATGCTTCGCGAATATAATGAATGTAACTATTATACATTCAAGGGAGTATTAATTTGCTAAAGAGGTTGTAAATGTTGGTGTTATAATACATTATAGCAGCAAAGATCACTGAAAGCGATTTTTCTGGCATGTACGTGGACATAAATATTGAATAGTTATAGAAAATTTTCTCTAATTCTTTGATGAAGCACTCGTATGTGCATAGCAACGAATTCTTAATCCAAGTCTCTAACAATGTGGAACAAGTTGCTGTCGTTATAACAGCGATTCAACTGTTTAGTATTAATTAATGTGATGCACACAGTTCGTTACTAGGGAAGATGTGGATAGCAACGGATTCTTATGCAAGTCCGTCTAACAATGCGGAACAAGTTGCTGTCGTTATAACAGCGATTCAACTATTTAGTATTAATTAATGTGATGCACACAGTTCGTTACTAGGGAAGATGTGCATAGCAACGGATTCTTATGCAAGTCCATCTAACAATGCGGAACAAGTTGCTGTCGTTATAACAGCGATTCAACTGTTTAGTATTAATTAATGTGATGCACACAGTTCGTTACTAGGGAACATGTGCATAGCAACGGATTCTTATGCAAGTCCATCTAACAATGCGGAACAAGTTGCTGTCGTTATAACAGCGATTCAACTGTTTAGTATTAATTAATGTGATGCACACAGTTCGTTACTAGGGAAGATGTACATAGCAACGGATTCTTATGCAAGTCCATCTAACAATACGGAACAAGTTGCTGTCGTTATAACAGCGATTCAACTGTTTAGTATTAATTAATGTGATGCACACAGTTCGTTACTAGGGAAGATGTGCACAGCAACGGATTCTTATGCAAGTCCATCTAACAATGCGGAACAAGTTGCTGTCGTTATAACAGCGATTCAACTGTTTAGTATTAATTAATGTGATGCACACAGTTCGTTACTATGGAACATGTGCATAGCAACGGATTCTTATGCAAGTCCATCTAACAATGCGGAACAAGTTGCTGTCGTTATAACAGCGATTCAACTGTTTAGTATTAATTAATGTGATGCACACAGTTCGTTACTAGGGAAGATGTGCATAGCAACGGATTCTTATGCAAGTTCATCTAACAATGCGGAACAAGTTGCTGTCGTTATAACAGCGATTCAACTGTTTAGTATTAATTAATGTGATGCACACAGTTCGTTACTAGGGAAGATGTGCATATCAACGGATTCTTATGCAAGTCCATCTAACAATGCGGAACAAGTTGCTGTCGTTATAACAGCGATTCAACTGTTTAGTATTAATTAATGTGATGCACACAGTTCGTTACTAGGGAAGATGTGCATAGCAACGGATTCTTATGCAAGCCCATCTAACAATGCGGAACAAGTTGCTGTCGTTATAACAGCGATTCAACTGTTTAGTATTAATTAATGTGATGCATACAGTTCGTTACTAGGGAAGATGTGCATAGCAACGAATTCTTATGCAAGTCCATCTAACAATGTGGAACAAGTTGCTGTCGTCATAACAGCGATTCAACTGTTCAGTATTAATTAATGTGATGCACACAGTTCGTTACTAGGGAAGAAGTGCATAACAGCGGATTTTTGTACACAACGGCAGAATTTCCCGTCGTCATGGTAACGCATCAACAGTTCCGCGGTTGCCATTGGTCAGCGTCGTGTCCGGCTCAGTGATTACCGCTCGGTAATTATTTATTGTTGGTTGCTCCATTGTGTAGCGGGGAGAGATGTTGAAAAATGGGTAAGTCATGATCTCCGGAGCATGGGAATACTAAATAAAAAGAAGAAGGAGATAAAAGCGAAGAAAGCCGGCGAGCGCGATGCCATGTTGTGTTCAGTTCATTTGCTGCATGTTCTATACATCATTCATGCGGCGTGTACGAATCGTCGCAAAAACATTTGCCGCACGACGCGTCCGTTGAAGTAAACCTGCGCTCCAAGCCACGCCGCACGTCTCACATTCACGAAGATTATTGTACTTCCGAGCATTTAGTAAAAATGTGATCTGTGACAACGGTCATATTTTGACTATTCTACAGCGGTGCCGTGAACACTAATGAAGTGTCGTGCACTTACAGGCTAGCTGCCCCAGCTATCAGCACGGTAAGCCGAAACATCCGGTTACGAGCGACATACATCACAATTAATTTTAACAGATTTTGGTAACAAAAAGAAACATCTACACAAATTAATCTCAAACAATATAAATTTCAACAACATTTCTGACTTAAAACAGTCCATATCTGTAAATCTTCAACACCACAGAAGTTCAATATACAGTATCTAAAAATTATACGTCCACTAGACTAAGCTTGCATGAAACAGCGAAATAGTAATGAAGTAAAACTAGTTGCTTAGAGGATATTAGGACTGAATTTTTGGCAAAAACGATAAAAATAAACATTTTTTTGCATAAATAATTACCTTATACATTTATTTAACATTCTGTAGGTCTAATATATTTAGCCCCCGCCTACTACTTTTAAAGGTCTGGCGACTATTTTTAAAATGCTACGCGCAGCTCTTTTGAGACTGCCTTTATCTTTAAATTTCAGACTTTCACGCATTTACTTATTTGTTAGTAACTAGGATTTTTTCCATATAACAACATTTTCAACGCTCATTCTTGAAAGTAGGACAAAACATAATTTAAAATTGCATATAGAGTGACACGGTAGTTCTGGAATAATTAATATGTAAATTATGCTAATTAATAATGCATAATAAATTTGATAGTTACACTTCTCAAAGAATATACTAACCCTAGAGACTTGAAACTTTGGAGACCTAATACCAAATTTTTTTTGTTGTAATTTCCCATTTCTTCTAGAATGCTGACTTACTCGTTACATTATTTAAATCAATTTCATTATTTATAATTAATTTACATAAAAGAATCAATTCCGGGTGACTGATAATGAACCTAATAAAGTTAAAACAGTAATTGTGATAGTAAATTATTACTTCTTGTTATTCTTCCCTTCAAATATTAGGCCAAATGGCCTGTTACGACCTCACAGTTGAATTTTCAATCCAGCGCTTCTTTGGACGACCGAGAGATCTCTTCCCGTTTGGACGATAGTGGAGCACGACTTTTGGGATTCTATCTCTACGCATGCGATGCAGATGATTTATCCAGTTGTTCTGATAATGTTTTACGTGTTTAATTACAGGTTCTAGTTGTAATTCCTCCATTACATCTTCATTGCGTTTGTGATCCCATTTCGTATATCCCACTGTATATCTCATAAATTTCATTTCATTGGACGTTATTCTGCTTTCGTCTTTCTTCCTCAATGTCCATGCCTCACTGCCGTAACAAAGTACAGGTCTGGCCAAGGTCTTGTAAAGGCGAATTCTAGTATGCCTTTGTACTAGGGAAGGTTTCATAATGGTGTTAATTATTCCCATTGTTTTGGTGTATTTGGAAATTTTCTGTGAAATGTCTACTTCATCGAAAAAAGATAATGTGTATCCGAGATATGTAAAATAATAAATTTATCCTTTCTAATATACAGTAGTAAATTATTATTAATACAATAATAGACCACTGTTCGAAATTTCAGGTTGATAGCTATAATAGTTTTTTTTTTTAGAAAAGTGTAGGCTACCTAAAGTATAAAAAATGTAGTTTTAAGAAAAAAAAAGTCGATAAAGTTCAAACTTAAAGTTACTGTAGTTTGCAATGCATTCCTGGGGTGTCATCATCTCTTCAAAATGGTCTCACGGCACATAATGCACTATATTCAATCTGTTCAGAAATGAATAAGGAATGATATTAAGTAAAAATCTAAAAATCTATTTTTTTTTTGTCAATTTTAACATACGGGTTTCCTTAAACCTACCACATCCACTAAAAATTGAGATTTCTCAAAAAATACGTTTTTGTTCAATAACAAAGTTCCTAGCGGCTTCCATTACCTTAGATTTACACGGAACTTTGCAAGAATATTTTGCACAAAGCTGTGCGTGGAATCAGCTCTTCACTGGAAACTTTTCATGATATGAATGTTTAACATCTAAAAATGAAAGAAAATCATCAAGGAAAACTGATAATTTGTAACAAAATTTTTATCTCGTGAACCAATTCTGAAATGTAAAAATCTATGCGCAGTTCTCTTTATAATGAAAAGCAAGTCCTTCACACAAAAGTTTTAAAAGCAAAAACAATTATGAAGCCGTGAGGGTTGTTTTGAATTTACGTATAATTTAATATCATTAAAATACTTGAAAATTAATGTCCAAGGAACTAATGAATGAAACTTGGTACAGTTATTTAAATGTACAGAGACAAGAAACCCGTCGAATTTTAAAGAAATTAATAAAAAAAAACTGTAAAAGTTCCAAAACTCAGTCCCAGTACAATATATTCACAACACAAAATTACCTTATTTCGTTGTGTAATTCTAATTTCGTTCCGAAACTTAACAGCCCACCTTCCATCGATCCGATCTTTCAGTCTCACAGCTTCGCTATTCTCTTAAAAGAGGAACTTCAATAAATATAAATAATGAAACTGCACCGCAAAAACAAGACATTGTTATTTCGAAATTCTTAAAAAAAAACTAAACTAATATATGTGTGCAATTTAATTCGCAGTATGGAAGTCAACAGAAGACTATCCCATCCGCCTACTTTAATTGTCAAAGTTCCATTCGCAGTACGAGACAAAACACTGGCGTAACCATGGAAACAAATCCTTGCGACAGATTTATATGGGAAGTCGATCGAGTTTTGCGTCTTATTAAGCCAGAAGAAAGGAGGACGCGTTCACGATCATGCAAAAAAGAAGACAGTCATGCAGAAACAAAAGAAGACAGACAAAGAATGTGTAACTCACCCTCCGTCGCATCCGCTTCCGGTCTGGGACTGCAAAAGAACAGCCGACAATTATTACTACGTATAACAAATACAGTCTGCGCGGCAGTGCAGCAGTGGCTTATAGCACTTCAGCGTCGGATGAACATCCATCTCTGGGTGCAATGGACGTTTCATGCTAAGATCGCTAGAAGTGCCAGAGTGTCATAGATAAGGAGCCAACAAGAGTTACTAACACGAGCGTGACTACAGGGTGACAAATGTCCAGGGCACAAAGTGAAGGCTGCTACTACTACTACTACTACTACTACTACTACTACTACTACTACTGCTGCTGATACTACTACTATTATTATTATTATTATTATTATTATTATTACTAGGAACATTAAATCCAAACGTTTGAGATGGGCAGGGCATGTAGCACGTATGGGAGAATCCAGAAATGCATATAGAGTGTTAGTTGGGAGGCCGGAGGGAAAAAGACCTTTAGGGAGGCCGAGACGTAGATGGGAAGATAATATTAAAATGGATTTGAGGGAGGTGGGATATGATGATAGAGAATGGATTAATCTTGCTCAGGATAGGGACCAATGGCGGGCTTATGTGAGGGCGGCAATGAACCTCCGGGTTCTTTAAAAGCCAATAAGTAAGTAAGTAAGTAAGTAAGTATTATTACTATTATTATTACTAGTATTATTATTATTATTACTATTATTATTATTATTATTATTATTATTATTACTAGTATTATTACTATTATTATAACTATTATTTTTACTAGTATTATTACTATTATTATTACTAGTATTATTACTATTATTATTACTAGTATTATTATTGTTACTATTATTATTATCTTATTTTTATTATTTATAAATGATATAAGTAAAAGAATAAGTTCTAGCTGCCTTTTATTTGCGGATGATCTCAAAATATTTCGTAAAATTAATAGTTTGGTTGATTGTCAAATTCTTCAAAATGACATTAATTCAATTTCACAATGGTCTGTTGAAAATGGAATGAAAATTAATCAATCCAAAACTTCTGTTATTTCCTTTTCACGGAAAACTATCTCCCTAAAATTTAACTATTCTCTCAGTAATGTCGTAATTACTAGGAAAGATTGTATTAGAGATCTTGGTGTCCTACTTGATTCAAAATTATATTTCCATGATCATGTGCAATATATTTATACCCATTCGTTAAGAATGCTTGGTCTAATTAGGTCTGTAACTTATTCTTTTTCCACTCCTATGTGTTTATTAATTTTATACTATACGTTGGTTAGATCCAAGCTTGAATATGCATCTGTTGTATGGAACTCCATTACTTCCACTGACTCGGCTAAATTGGAGAATATTCAAAGAAAATTTATTTCCTTGTGTTCTTATAGATTTTTACCAAATTCCGATTATAACTATGAGATTAAATGCAAATATTTCAATTGCGGTAGTTTGTTCACCAGACGTCAGGATCTTGATTATTTATTTATTTTTTTGTAAAGTCATTAAGGGTGATATTGATTGTGAATCTTTCATAAGCAATATCAGTCTTCGTATTCCAGCTAATGGTTTAAGATTTCATAAATTGTTTTATAATAAGAATCCTAAATCTCTCTTTCCGGTCTGCAGATGCATTAAATATGCTAATTTGCACGGATTCAACTTGGATCCATTTAATGTGTAGTATATCTGAGTTTTTTTCTCACTGATCTAATTTTAATAATTATTTGTCCATTTTTTTTCTCTTGCATTTGGTCAATTGATTAAGGTAGACTATTCCATTATTTAAATTATCTTATTGTACTAATTTATGATTTTATAATTTTTATTTGATCTGTGATTGATGTAGACTATTATATTGTTTGTATTTCATCTCATTGCCATTTTCTATCATTCATTCTCATCATCATTTGTTGTTTTGTTCTGTTTTGTATCGTGCTAAACTGTAATTGGCCTTGTGCTGTTGTTTTGCACGTTAATATTCTAAATAAATAAAAATAAATAAATAAATAAATAAATAAATAATTACTATTATTATTATCATCAGCATCAGCATCATCATCCTTATGTTTTTAGCTATTTGTTTAGTTTCCTGCAATAGTGTTCATAAAATATTACTAAGAGTCTACGTAGCATACACTCCTGTGTGTACAATGCTTCGATAAGTAATAGACTATCTTGAAATAATAGTATGACACAAAATGTATAAGACTCAGAGTTCGCAGATACTTGAAGCTGACATTTCTTCAGCATTTCCATGAGAAATTTAGATCTTTTGTTGCCATGGTATCGAAAAATAAATGTGAACTGGCACCATCGGTATAGAATGCCAAGCCAGGTGTAAATAACATCCCTCGATTCTTTACTAGGTGTTCAGCCTTCTTAGCCGCATAGTGGAAAAGTTGAAATTTATTCTTCTTACTCCAATTTGTATTGTATTGTATTGTATTTACTAACATTCCATGGTAATCATATATTGCTTCACAGCTAGAATATGCAACAAGTCAAAAAAATTAATACTATTATAAAGTCTTAATTTATAGTCACAGTCTAGATGAAATATATACAGAAGAGATTTACAATATAGTCAACACAAAGTTTCAGTATCAATTTCATGAAGCGTTATTGAATGTCATGAATTCACCTACAGAATAGAAGGCGTGAGAAATTGGGTACTTCTTTAATTTGGCCCTAAATAATCTTATGCTTTGAGTTTCATTTTTTATATCGATAGGGAGGCTATTAAAATTTTACTGCCATATAACGCACTCCTTTTTGATAGCACGATAGACTTCCCGATGGAGTATGAAAGTCATTTTTTCGACGTGTATTTATGCTATGAACTGTTGAATTAGTTACAAAGTTTTCACGATTACATACGAGGAAGATTATTAATGAAAAGATATACTGACAAGCCAATGGCATTATTTGTAGTTTTTTGAAAACGATTTCCTAGATTTGGGATCTCGAAAGTGACAACAATCAGTGAACTAGCCTCTCTTCTCACGGTGAAATATCACTTCCTTCCATCTTGTTAGTACAGCATTGTTGAAGTTTCTGACCATCCCTGTGTACTGAGAGTGTGTGGTGTTCATTTTCCAAACTTAAATTAATCAAAAGCTATCTCATAAGTCAGAAAAGACTAAGAGGTTCAGCATCACCAGTCCATGGCCACGAGACTGGACTTCGACGTAGTAGGCCTAATAGGCCTAATAGGCTTAAGGACTTTACTAATAGACGGTAATATTATACACAGTATTTAAAGGGAGTAAATGATATTTTGTTATTGAAGTGTTGTGCCAGTGAAGTGTGTTGTATCAGTGAAGAATTATGTTGTGTCAGTGAAGTGTGTTGTGTCAGTGAAACGTGTTCCTGTCAGTGAAGCTTTATAGTTTATAGTGGCAGTGCAAAGTATTTGAACAGTGAAATGTTTTTGAACTGTTGGTGAAATCATGATAGAATCAGTGAAATGTGTCGTAGTTCCAGTGCAGTGAGTGAGTTGACAGCGAAATGAGTGTAGTGTTGAAAGGTACTTGTGCAGATATGAACATATCATACTCGTGGGTTTTAGTTCGAACTTAGGTTTAAGATACAAATTAGATTTATTTTAAATGTTATTTTAAGTGATCGTGCTTCATTTAATTTAGGATATTCCCTGTTATTATTATTATTATTATTATTATTATTATTATAAATTATTTTTAGTATTAATTATTATTAGTATTATTATTAATTGTATTTTTAATTAAAAGTTTATTATTGTCATTATTGAGCGTAATTATTTACCACTGCCACCGGGTATATACCCATTGCAGTGTGAATAAATACATACATACATAATGGATAACTTTACAGAGGTCAAAGCAAGAAGGAACGAGTTTTAAGGTATGCAAAATTGTACTTATATATTTATAAAATTTAACTACAAGTATTTCGTATATAAATTGTATTTATAGTTACGTATTACTAACATGTGTGGTATAGAAATTATAAATACATTATAAAGCACATAAGTGTGTTATTTTGTAGAACTCAAAAGTGGTGGGGGGGGCCCACCTTAAAACTTTTCCAGGGGCCTCCAAGCCTCTAGTTACCCCATTGTTAAGTACGCTATTCGTTTATTCATATCTCTACAATCCACGACATGATCACTTTCGTCTGTTTGGAAGATGAATCAATGAACTGTGACTCATATTACAATTCTGCAGTGCCTGGGAAAAGTGGCATAAGTCAGTTTCCACAAACCTTTTTTGATAAATTTATTGACAACTTACACTGGTTTATGTCGATTTGATTTTTTTCTGTATAAATTATTGTAATGTATGTATGTATGTATGTATGTATGTATGTATGTATGTACGTATTCACACTGCAATGGATATATACCCGGTGGCAGTGGTAACTAATTACGCTCAATAATGACAATAATAAACTTATTACTTAAAAGTACAATTAATAATAATACTAATAATTAATACTAACAATAATTTATAATAATAATAATAATAATAATAATAATAATAATAATAACAGGGAATATTCTAAATTAAATGAAGCACGATCACTTAAAATAACATTTAAAGTAAATCTAATTTGTATCTTTAACCTAAGTTCGAACTAAAACCCACGAGTATGATATGTTCATACCTGCACAAGTACCTTTCAACACTACACTCATTTCGCTGTCAACTCACTCACTGCACTGGAACTACGACACATTTCACTGATTCTATCCTGATTTCACTAACACTTCAAAAACATTTCACTGTTCAAATACTTTGCACTGCCACTATAAACTATAAAGCTTCACTGACAGGAACACGTTTCACTGACACAACACACTTCACTGACACAACATAACTCTTCACTGACAACACTTCAATAACAACATATCATTTACACCCTTTAAATAGTGTATAATATACTACCGTCTATTAGTAAAGTCCATAAGCCTGTTTTTAAACACATTTTTGGTTGTTGGTAAAGCCTTTAGTAAGTCTGCAGGTAAAGCATTCCAGTCCCTGATAGTACGATTGAGAAAAGAAAACTTTCCAGTGTCCGTCCTCTGTCTTCTGTCCCTCAATTTATATGAGTGGTCGTTCCTTGAAGAGTAATTTGACGGCTGAAGAGTAATTTGGTGGGAGAAATACTTATGTATTTTTTTCTAAGCGAGCAGATGTTCCGTAAGTTGTCAATAAATTATCAAAAAAGGTTTGTGGAAACTGACTTGTGTCACTTTTCCCAAGCACTGCAGAATATTATACTGACTTGTAACAAACAACGCGTGCGCAGTAATGATACAGTGTTTCTAAGTTACGTATATTGTGAAGTAAACAAGTAAGCAATTCCATGCTTTACAGGAACATTATTTGAAAGCTGTGAATTAGTACAACTCATCCAGTTATACATTAGAATGTGGACAACTGCGCATTTAAACTTGGACGAGAAGCTGATGGTGATAGAAAGAAGCGAGGAGACAGAGAGCCGGAATAACAGAGACGCAGCGTATCTGTCCCGCAGTTAAGCTCTCGAGGTTTTCCATTTCCTTTATGAGCACACTTCAAAGACGAAGTTTTTTTAATCGACATTTAATTACTGCAAAGTTATGATCCGCGACAAGACGACAAGAAAAGGTTTCACTCGATTCATTCAACTATCTTTTGTTTAAACTTTACACAGGATTTTAATTCCTGCGGGTTACCAAGACAACGACGAATTTATTAAATTTATAAAGCTGCAAACATCTCCGCTCGCATCTTGATCTTCTCTTGTTAACCGTCCGCTGTAATGAACACTCAAGGCATACTGTGCAATTACATTCTGTTTTCGTGTGTTGGCAGTACTGACAAACAGTTTCAGTTTGAGAGTAAACAGAATAGCAGAGAGCATAAGCTGAAAGCGGTGTACAGTATATGCAGAGGAGTGCCACCATGGCAGTACCCGGTTCTGAAGCCGGTACTTGTTGTGTTCAAGTTGTGGCCATACACTGCAGCTGAGAGTAGAGATGGGAACGATATATCGATTTTTACGACATACCGATATTTTCGTTTCGATATAGCGATATATCGATATCGAAATTTTGATTCGCTATATCGTATAATATATCCATTTTCTCCTAAATTTATCGATTTTTTTGTGGAATTATTATCATTATCAATAACAACAAAATCCACACTAGACAACTCCGATAATTCCCGAGAGATAGCGCTACTGAAGGTGGACAGTTACATAATTGTGCAACCTTTAATTGGCTGGACTGGAATTCGAATTCAAACTGTTTAATATGCAGCACCAAATTCAAAATGCAGCTGTTTTAATATTGTTATTAATATTCTCCAAGGCAGGAGCAACTCCCACCCTGAAAGGGAACCGTGTGACCTCAAAACGGGTATCAAAACTTTTATTTCTATATCCTGAATTGGAAAGAGAAGGAAGAATGTAATATGGATGGGGCATTTGTTTACATCTATGATTTCTATGCATAACCTAGTGCTGACATTCTGTTTTGTTATTATATCTTTTAGTGCATAAAAATTCTGTTGCTATCATCATCACCATTGTCGTTTCGAATATTGGAGTGTAACAATAACTTGCAGTGGGAACTTACTATAGAAGGATTGTATCAAATCAACTGTGAAGTTTGTTAAAACTTGTAACATTCCAAGTACGGTTTACTTACATTTAAAAACAATTACAAGTTCTGTTTACTTACATTTAAAAATGATTACGTATTTAGGTAGAAAAGAGCATGATATGTGTCCTGGATTGAATCCTATGTAACAATAGAATAATTGAATCGTGTTCCAATATCAAATACTCAACCATGTAGAGTTCCCTTAACTCTTTCCCACTATATATTTTAAGCTCCCTTGCCTCTACCATAATTTTTATTTAGGTTAGGACCTACATCGCATGGTATTGAAAATGTATTGTTTATTAAGCAACATTTAAAATGGGACAAGCATATCAGATTGCGTAAAACAATCCACAAATCTTCCATTCTACGCTCTTATTTACCTGTTTATGTTCTGCGTACTGTGTACTTAGCTCTGTTCGATCAATAATTCAGTATGGTATTTTAGGTTGGGGAGGAATGGCAAAATCGACTCTCCATCCTTTAAATTTGCTCCAAAAAAGAATTATCAAAATTTGTCTATATAAACCTTTCGATTACCCAACAAAATTAATTTTTCAGGAATTTGGTGTATCAGATCTAGAAAAAATTTATAAACAAACATTGCTGATTTACTTCCATAAAAATCACAAAAATTTAAATTTGATCCTTATGAATACCATACGAGACGAAACTACAGTTTGTTTCTAAATACTCCCAAATGCCACACAACTGCTGGGTTAAAACACAGCAGAAATTTTGGACCCAAAATATATATTGAATTAATTAGAGCTTACCCTGAGCTAAGTACACTTAACTAACACACATAGATGTAAGAAACAAACCAGATTAATTATTTAATTGTTTAAGCTAACTGAGTTAAAAATTGATACTCTAATATTCATGTACTTTTGTATTTTCTATTTGTATATAGACCCTGTTACTACATGCTGTATTATTTAATTTTGTGGTATATTTTGTATTTAACTGATCTCAACTGCGCCCGAGCACGAACTTCTGCTCTTTCGGGCTGCAATGCCTAATGTAGCCAAGTGTAAAGTATTAAATAAATATTATTATTATTATTATTATTATTATTATTATTATTATTATTGTTACAATTTTACATTTATGCTTTTGACTGTTAGGATGTTAATTTCAATGGTGAAAAGGAATATTAAAATTTAGGTACTTTTATTGTAATATAGTAAATGTACGCCTGAAAATGCAATTTACTTACGGAATAGCGATATATCGATAATCATTCGATATATTGATATATTTTCTGCGATATATATCGTTTATCGAAATTAGGTTTCAAATATATTGCAATATCAATATATCGGTATTTAATTTATTTTCTCCATCACTAGCTGAGAGTTTGACTGTTGTTAGACTACCCTCCACGGCAAACCTCCTGCGTATGACTTCAGCGGCTTCATAGATGCCGCGAATCACAGTAGTGCAGTGTTGCCTAATAAAGGAGGATCGCTATCCAAGGGGACGTTGGCGGTAGGGCATTTATTTAATTGTGAAATTCAGTAGCTTGCAGATATAAGGAGAATGCATTTATAAGTAATGTACATACGAAAAAAAACCGTAATTTCAGGTTAACCCGTTCCCTCTGTATAATTCTTACAAGGATAGCCTAGGCCTATGGGTTATAGCGCAGAGTTCGATCTTAACATATTCCGGAAGAATAGCGCTGTTGTTTAGAACGGCTGCATCACTCAAGGCACGTAGATACAAGAAAACAGAAGACAAAAACACACGGTCAAGCTGAACTCTCTTATACTTGTTCCTCTGTATTTATATTTGCACAAAGGCAGGTCATTTCTCGTTCATGTGAAAGAATACAGTATGTATGTTCAGTAAAGCAATGATAGTGATAAAAGAGAGACAGAAGGCTGTGTTTTACGCAGACCATGAACAATTGGTATTTAGAGTTTACAAGTTATTATTTTTTAAATATTCCAGCGTTCTTCCTCTTTTAACACACAAAAGGCAGAGTCTTGCGTCCTTCGACAAAGCCAAAACGGTCGTTTAACTCTTCGTAAGTCGGAAACTAGTAAGCATTTTGAGTAGCAATAACTTTTAAACGTGATTTCCATCCTTTTTAAATATTTCTCTCACTTTTATCCTCCACCCAACGTAAAAAAAAATCAGTTTGCCGCTTTCTAACTTTTGAAGGTGCAAATTTCTATTTTGAACAGATCACTTCCAATGTACTATTATTTCCCTCTGTTTCCAAAAGATTTTGATTTCAAATTTTTTCTATGTCTTTCCTCAAATATTCACCTGTCAATTACAAAAATTACAGCGCGACTGATTGACTATCTTAGGAGCTACAACGTGATAAATATTTAACGCAGCGGGAAACTGATTTCTCCCTCCCTCTAGTTCCGGTATCGCCGTCTCTCTCTATCTCTCTCTCTCTCTCTCACACGAGACGTCAGTTTCTCGCACAAGCCATCTATATTGTTATATTAAAAAAAAAAAAACAAACATTTCATCACATAAAAATTCACCAGTGTTAAAAATGTGTTCAAATTTCAATGAAATATGTAAAACATGGGATCTAGATTTCTGCATTTCTTACATGGAATACAAACATTTTCTTATTGATATACTGAAGGTAGTTGATTTTATATAATATTGCTATTTGTTGCTCTGTAATTTGCCAATTATAGCTACATTTTACATTTTTGGCTATGACATCTATACTTGACTATTTTTCATTTATTTTATTTTGTATTTTTCATTTATATCTATATCTGTGTCTTTTATTTAGGTAGTATCTATTTGTCTGTTCTTTTTTTTTTCTTCCATTTTCCCATTTTCCATTTTAATTTGTATTTACACTTGTCTGTTTCATCTCTTTTTTCATGTTATATGCAATTCTATGTTTTTTTAACGAATATCTGTACTGTTTATTGTAATTGGGGTTTTGCCCTGTTAAATAAATAAATAAATAAGTAAATAAATAAATAAATAAATAAATAAATAAATAAATAAATAAACAAACAAACAAGTAAATAAATAAACAAATAAATAAATAAGCAAATAAATAAACAAATAAAAATAAATAAATAAACAAATAAATAAATAAACAAATAAATAAATAAACAAACAAATAAATAAATAAACAAAAAATAAATATAAATAAATAAACAACCAAATAAATAAACAAATAAATAAACAAATAAATAAATAAACAAATAAATAAATAAACAAACAAAAATAAATACATAAACAAATAAATAAATAAACAAACAAACAAATAAATAAATAAATAAACAAATAAAAATAAATACATACACAAATAAATAAACAAACAAACAAACAAACAAACAAATAAATAAATAAAAATAAATAAATAAACAAATAAAAATAAATAAATAAACAAAAAATAAACAAATAAAAATAAATAAATAAACAAACAAATAAATAAATAAACAAATAAATAAATAAATAAATAAACAAATAAATAATTAAACAAATAAATAAACAAAGAATTAAATAAATAAACAAATAAATAAATAAGCAAATAAATAAACAAATAAAATAAATAGATAAACAAATAAATAAATAAATAAATAAACAAATAAATAAATAAACAAAAAATAAATAAACAAAAAATAAATAAACAAAAAATAAATAAATAAACAAAAAAATAAATAAATAAACAAATAAATAAATAAAAATAAATAAATAAATAAACACATAAATAAATAAATAAACAAACAAACAAATAAATAAATAAATAAATAAACAAATAAAAATAAATACATACACAAATAAATAAATAAATAAACAAACAAACAAATAAATAAACAAATAAAAATAAATAAATAAATAAACAAAAAATAAATAAACAAATAAAAATAAATAAATAAATAAACAAACAAATAAATAAACAAATAAACAAATAAATAAATAAATAAACAAATAAATAAATAAATAAACAAATAAATAAACAAATAAATAAACAAATAAATAAACAAATAAATAAGCAAATAAATAAATAGATAAACAAATAAATAAGCAAATAAATAAATAAATAAACAAATAAATAAATAAATAAACAAACAAACAAACAAGTAAATAAATAAATTAATTAACAAATAAATAAATAAACAAATAAATAAATAAACAAACAAATAAATAAATAAATGAATAAATAAATAAATAAATAATAAATAAATAAATAAATAAACAAACAAATAAATAAAAAGAAATGAATAAACAAATAAATAAATAAATAAATAAACAAACAAATAAATAAAAAGAAATGAATAAACAAATAAATAAATAAATAAACAAATAAATAAATAAAGAAACAAACAAACAAATAAATAAATAGATAAACAAATAAATAAACAAATAAATAAATAAACAAATAAATAAACAAATAAATAAATAATTAAAAAGTAAATAAATAAATAAACAAAGAAACAAACAAACAAAGAAACAAACAAATAAATAAATAAACAAATAAATAAATAAATAAACAAATAAATGAATAAGTACTTAATTAAGTAAGGAAGTATGTAAGTAAATAAATAAATAAATAAATAAATATTACAACGCCGCAGTGACTCTGACTTGGTCTCCTCATATGCAGGAATTTTTCCGCGGAGAATGGTATTATGATTTTAAAGAAATGGATATTAATCTTGTAAGTGTATTTGACTGTGACAAAAACAGCTGCATTCTTCATATGGATTGACTTGAAGGCTCAATATGAACAGCAATGCCTATAGTGCAGACAGTTACCACTACAAGCATTACCATTTTATGAAGGCTGAAGGAAAATGGAAACCAATAACTAGTCTATCTCTTACATAATAAGGACAGATAAATCTCCAACATCCTTAATATTTTTCATTATAGGTACTTTATATAACGATGAAATAAAAGGAGAACACACCTCGCTGCGTGCGAGGTACAGGGTGTTCTGATCCATCCTAGCTATATCGCTGCAGCATCAATCTTTGCTGAATATTCCATTTATATTTTAATTTCCTGTCCCGATTCGCAAATATAAGTACTTCCCTTATGTGTGGAGGGGTTGTTTATGGTGCAGAGGGCTGTATCGGCCAAGCAGAATTGTCTATAAACGCAGCTAGGAAATGTCTCTCAACTTTATGTCCAGGATATTCAGTTCTTACTGCACGGCTTTCAAATATGCATTGGACTGTAACCATCACTTTTCTGGGAATAAAATAGATTTACGGTTGTCCTCATGATCTTCTATCTCGAAATGAAATTCAATCTTTCGTCTGATTCCAATACCTCAGGGACTAGCGAGTAAGAAATTTCTCTGCCTACCGAAGAGATGGGCGACACGAATTCCTTCCAGGTCTCATGCTCATTTTTATAAAGGATGCACATGGGTTACTTTATTTCTTAAGAACATGTTTAAATTGCGTCAGTCTTTTACTATCACCAAGGAAACTGATAATGAACTATGTCGAAACCTCCCTTCTACCTGCGTTTACAAAATATCAACAGTAAATAGACAAATATGAAATATCCATACTAACCATACTGGTGATGTGCATCAACCTCTGCTAAAAACGTAGTAATCATCGGTTACGAAACCATACCTCCCTTCTACCTGCGTTTACAAATATCAACAGTAAATAGACAAATATGAAATATCCATACTAACCATACTGGTGATGTGCATCAACCTCTGCTAAAAACGTAGTAATCATCGGTTACGAAACCATGGTTTAAGAGATACCGTGTGGTTAAAATGTAATTTGTGTATACCATTCATATTCACCGGTTACTTGAACATGGCACCTCATTAATTTAACCATGGGATAAAGTCTGTGGAGGTACACTCTTTGTACAAAATGATAAAAAGAAAGCATTCATATCTCTGCAAAGATGATAGTCAACGTCTAAAAATGACTGCACTTACTCCGTTTTAAATCAAAATGAATGTATTCTTTATCTTCGTGTTGCATTTTTTTGTCTTTGGGCGCTATTATGTTTCCGTGTTGCATTTCTTTGTTCCATTGACATATTTCTGTACTCTGTGGCTTCTATCACAATTAATTTGTCGGTCTACTTATGAGACATCCTGTATAATCTAACTAAACTATAACAAGAGTTCTCATCTTCCGATAATTCTCTAAATGAAAGTAGCCTACCTAGATCAAAATAAAATGTTATAACGTCAAATGTTTGTTTAATTTTGCTGTTTCATTGACCATAATTTTTACAGCCATTGTCAAATGTTTACCATGAATTTCATATTGCAGGAGGCCAAGATCACGCCGACCAATGAAATGTATTAAGTTAGCAACTTAAATATCTTATTTAATAGTAACATGTTAAATTATGTTAAATTATTTTTATTATTATTCCCGAAATAGTCTTATTCAAATTTTAAGCGGGTTCTCATTATCTTTGGACGATAGTGATGATAATAATAATAATAATAATAATAATAATAATAATAATAATAATAATAATAAGTGAAGTTTTGTCTTAACAAGCTTTCGCTTGAAGCTATATTATTACGTAGTCTAAAAAACGTTTTGAAGACTTAGACTTACCCAATTTGACTCACCACATGAACTCTTATACAGAAGTCGTTTGAGTCGATGTTGAACGCATAATTTTAAAAGTAAAAAACCGTCAATATCTTTCACAACGAAGGGTTATAATTATAATTTGGTTGCGTCATTCCCAGGAGAGTCGAAGCGGCAGACAGGAAGAGCGCTTGTCGGAAATGACGCTTTAAGTGTTAGCAATGCAAAAAAAGATGTATTTATGTTGTGTTTAGATATCTACTGAAGAGCCAGAGTATGTAGATTAATATATACAATGAATTGAGATAAATACAACATACAAATATAATAATACTAGTGGCTTGTGCAGCAAATGCTGCAAACTAAGTTCATTAGACGTTCAAATAAACATTTTTCAGATTTATTTTCAATGAAGAATACCAGACATTCTGAAAGTTATTTGCTTCCATAACAATGAAAGATACTCTCTCTCGAGCCAATACTGAAGAGAACCACGCATATAAATATCTACACCACACCGCCATTAAATATATGAAAAAGACCCAACCCCGCTTGATTAATAACTACAAAAAATATTTGATTTTTAATAATATTATTATCTTACGTAAGTTTTATAGCTTTCAGTAACATATACTATATATTGTATATAGCCGCCACTCAGTAAAATATAGAAATCAAAATCTAATTTAAGTTATTCTCTACATCTACTGTACTTATATAGCCCCAAAACGTTTCGCTTTCATATCACCAATATAGCATTAACATGTATAATTAATGAAACGTAGTCACATCATGGAATTAACTACAATAATATTTCATTTCTAATGGTAATAATATCATCAAACCACATCAAGTTTTGTAGTTTTTAATATCCAATACACAGCTGTACCCAGAAAATTACACACCACAGAATCGAACCTGTAAATTATTTTTAATAAGTTAAGTTTTTAATAACCAATTTAATTTGAGCTCTAAATATGTCAGCATTCTTGCAGATCATGGCCTTCGTGTAATATTGTTTACTGTAGTATGTGTTTTGTTTTATTCTGAAATGCAACACGGACGACTTGATGTTCGCTTCGCTTCTCCTCTACAAAAAAAGCGAAGGGAATATCAAGTCGGCCGTGAATGCTATTAGCTATCAAAACTGACAACAGATGGATTTTGGAAAATAGGAAAATTATGTTTAAAAATTGACATTTCACTGAAAACTACTATTTTTTTTTTTCGAAAAAGTATGAGTTCCAAGCTTCAAAATGAGGGGTAATTTATTAAAATCCGTTCAGCCGTTTTCCCGTAATTTCCATTACCAGTTCAAATTATATAAATAGATCATTTATGGGAGAAGAACTCACGATATAGGACTAATAATATTTAATAAATATCAGGATTGATTAAGCAGAAATCAATATAAAAATTAACTTCTCCCACATTACAAAACTGTCATTTCCGTCTTCGTAGAACGAAAAAGCAAAACCGCGTGATACACGACTCCACACCATGTCGTCGTGCGCATTAATTGCACTGTTAAAGACAAAAGATAAAATTGTGTATTAATAGTATGGTATTCATACTGCCTGTCACAAGATGCGTATACTGCGCAAAATCATAGTTACAACAAAAATTTAAGGAACGATCGAGTAATGCTGCCCCAAGTGGTGAGGTCAATGCTGGGGAGCACCCGTTATTTGAGGTGGGAAGCGACGCCGCGAGCAGAGATGCTTCGTTCGTCGAACACGTTATCCGTGCGATACTAAAGGAATACGGTCTTAAAATTTTAGAGTCAATAAAGTTGCGTCCTATAAAGATATTGATACCTTGTGCTCTGGTTGAAGTAGGGAGTGAGGACACAATGCACGCCCGGGCCAAGTTATATGAAATCAATTATTTCATTTCCTTATACTGAAGAGCATTCTTTTCTGAAGAATTATACCAACCAAGGCATTTGAAAAGTAATGGCAACACAGTTACTGTTTCACACTAAATTTATTTACGTTACTTTCGACATTACATAATTCAAATATAGTCTCCTGCCATGTTAACAATACGTTTCCAAATACTTGGAAGACGGCGGACTCCATCTGCAGCACCATTTCTGCATATCTCTCTCACTGACCAATCTAAAGCTTTTTGTATGTCAACTCTAGATTGAAAGCGAACGCCTCGCTTCCACCCTACTTGCAATAGTTCAGTATGGTAGGACTTCTCTCCACAGGCTTCTTGTAATGCCATAAAGCACTGAGTTGCTTTTTTTTTCCTTTTTGCAACTTGGATTTTTATGAGCACCTTTCTTTATAGCTTCTGAACAATTTTCAGGCCTGTATTACTTACTACAAATTAGAAATAGTCACTGTATTTACAAAATAACGCTACTTCGAGGCTTTCAATGTTGCAGGTTTATGAAAGAATCGCTGCTTTGTTACGTACTACAAGATTCCATGGTCACCGCTACGAGCACTGATTTACAGCATTGTTGCCATTACTTATCGAATACCTGGTACATACATACATACATACATGCATGCATGCATACATACATACATACATACATACATACATACATACATACATACATACATACATACATACGAAAAAGAGTCAAAATGCCCCTCCGTCTTTCTAGTGTTATACAAAGATTATTTTGAATTGAATTGAATGAATGAATGAATGAATGAATGAATGAATGAATGAATGAATGAATGAATGAATGAATGTTAGCCATGATGTCCCATGTTGGGCACAGGCCTCCTGTGATGGGGTTAGAACCCCCTCGACAGGGATGGCTCAAGTGTACTCGCTTGGTGAGCCAATCCAGGCGAGCTTGTCGTGTATACTACTTTTGTGACATGGTTAATAACCCTGTTCAACTTTAACTAGTCTCAGCACTTTGTTCTTTGTTCATTTGTTTTTCTTGCACTACACACATTAAAATGACACCGGCACTTTGACAAACACTGATTGCTATTTACACTATTTACCTGACACTTTCTCAACACTGACATTACTATTTACAAAACTTATCTTACACTTTCACTAAAACTGACTTTGCTATTTACAGTATCTTAACACTGGTTACGTTATCTATTTACAATGAGCTTCCCTAGTTCTTTCTGTTCTTTGCTGTCCTCGACCAATGTTTCCCCGCCTCTCTGGTAAACATGTCAAACCATATTTGAATTAGACTTACGAAAATATCAGCCTACCTAACCAGGGCCTATACCACAAAAATATGGTGGGTATTGTACATTACAAGTGACTGGTGAAAGTTGTCGTGAAGTATGGAATTGAATTTTTCTGTTCCACGAAAAAATTTATTTCAATTTACTTCTTCGATAATGAAAAATTACTTCCATATTATTATTATTATTATTATTATTATTATTATTATGCGGAGAGAAGGAGAAGAGATAAACAGAGATAACAATGAATGAATGACGTCAGAATAAGTACGCCTAGAAGAAATCTCAATGAAGGAGATGTAGAGCAGTGGTCGTCAGCACTCGCTGAAATGGGTAAAGGGTAAGCGGAACCGTCCCGTGTGCCCCGTTGTGCAGCAGGAGGAGGTAGAGAGCATACTCGCCAGCAGCTACGAATGCACCATAGTGCACTGTGTTCTCCGCGGGTAAGAGCCGCTAGCCCCAGGGTGCTCTGTGCTGATGACCGCTGGTGTTCAGGATAGAGATCTGTGGAGGAGCAACATTTCTTTGGGTGAAGGATAACTAAAAACCGTTGATTTTGAGTCTTGTGGCGCATTTTCAACATTGCACTATTTATTTACCCCCAGTTTACGTTTGGCTGCAGGATTCCAGAACTGGACTTTGTACTTGTAAGAAATCTCCGTGAAAGCGATGATTTGCTGCGATGAAGCCCTCACCCCACTGCGCCAGACAGACGGACAGACGGACTCCAGTAAATGACAGAGTAATTAAAACACCCTGAAGGAATGCTGGGCGGGTTGCGGAGAAGGGGTAAGGGGAGGAACCTAGATTTATTTCTCCGACCAGAAAAAGGAAATAAAACATAAAAAAGTGAAGCAACCCCTCATTGAGAGAACAGCCATTGTAGCAAACACGTGATGCGAGGAGGCAGTGTTGATGGGTGAAACAAAAGACGCTAGCGTTCTGCTGTAACAATAGATACCAGCGTTTACCTTGTCAGCTTCATTGTTCAGCAAAAACCTATCTCGTCTATAAAGGACGACGCCAGTTCTTGCAGCCCCATGTGGCATCAAGGGATGATTTCATATTCACATCTATATGAAGGGTCGCACGCTGTCCTTCAATCCCTCGCGTCTCGGGATCGAAGCCTACAGAGGGTTAGGGTCTTAATACGACAGAAGAATTCCTCTAGATAACTTTTCGTTCTGAAAAGGAATTTTAAAATGTTACATTTTTTCTGTTAAAATTTCTGCACATTTAATCAAAAGGCAAAACTAAAATTCTTTCAATCATTTATTATGACTATTACACTCTTACTACGTCAGACTACTTTTGACCAATAAAACGGTACGAAAGGACGTATTTCAACCAATCATGGCTGCTTATCGCACAATTTTATCGCGTCCCTAGCATTTGTTTAATTTTATAGCGTCCCTAGCATTTGTTTAATTTTATCGCGTCCCTAGCATTTGTTTCTTTGTTTGCCAACATTTGAAACTGCGCTGGTCTGGACGTCAAAAAAAAAATATATATAAAATTACAAACCACTCCAGTCGATGCACAGCAGTTTCAAATATGACTCGCACTGGCATTCAAGAACAAGAATTAATAAAAATCACTGATCATACCTATGCATCTTCTGAAATCCGATTTACAAATAAATGAAGAGCACCATTCGGAAGTCCTGAATAAGTTGAATACACCATGTAGGCCTAAATCAACGAGTTCCACTTCTATTACGCACACGTCCAATATAACATAAATTGAACCACCAACCACATTCAAATTTGAAAATTGTACATTCAATAATTATTCCTTTTAAAATTATTCATTCGGAAATCCTTGAATAAGTTGAATACACCATGTAGGCCTAAATCAACGAGTCCACTTCTATTACGCACACATCCAATATAACATAAATTGAACCACCAACCACATTCAAATTTGAAAATTGTACATTCAATAATTATTCCTTTTAAAATTATTCATTCGGAAATCCTTGAATAAGTTGAATACACCATGTAGGCCTAAATCAACGAGTCCACTTCTATTACGCACACATCCAATATAACATAAATTGAACCACCAACCACATTCAAATTTGAAAATTGTACATTCAATAATTATTCCTTTTAAAATTATTCATGTTTATTTTTTATGTCATCGTCGTTAATTAAAACTTTTCTAACACTTGTGTATATTAGTTAGGTTATGTTATAGCTTCTGCTATATGATATTATGGATAGTCACGTATCAGAGATTGTTTAATATTAAGATTTATTGAAAATCATCTGTCAAGTGACGTTGATTACTGGGATTCGGATAATTGAAGTGGAATGTTGCATTTTAATAAAAATGAAACTGAATCAACAATGCCTTCTTGACTAGTAACAGTCCACAGAGTTCAATGATGATTCCATAGTTGGCACAACTGATACCGGTAACAAGAAAACAATCATAAAACACTACTGCCATCTAGCGTAATGTTGAGATGGTACAATAATAATAATAATAATAATAATAATAATAATAATAATAATAATAATAGTAATAGTAATAATAATACTTATTTGTCAGAAACCAGTGTACAAGGCCTGGATATGACATCGTCAGGTTCGATAGTTGATACATTTGAAGACAGTTGTATTTTCGTAAGTCAATTAATATTTTATTGTATTGGAGTACTTCGTTACTTCTAATCTTTATATACTTTCTTCTAATCGTGTAATAGTCAATTAAATCCCACTCGAGTTTTGATTTTCTCTAGATAAATCAAAACCTCTAGTGAGATTACTGTTGATAATACACTTCTCTCTTAAATTGACTGTGCATATTGGGAATTAAATCAATGACTTTCCCAAAACACGCTATGAAATATTTCATATAAAACAATTTTTATCTCGGAAAGAAATCAAAAAGCGAGCAAAATTGTATTTAACCTCTTGTTTGAAATATCTCAAGAATAACCCTCCTAAAATGAATGGCATTAGTTACGGTTCACCCTATAAAACAGGCCATCTGAATCACATGGTCATTTTTAATGTTGTTATTCCTAACATGGCACCACAACTAGGCTAGCAGATAATGGGGTAGAATGGCCAGTTCCTTCCCTCCTGCATTGCATACATCGCCGACAGAAGGAAATTATTCGGACAAGAATTGAGGCATCCAGTGAGAGAGTGATCTATGCCAGAGTTGAGTGGAACAGAGATATCTAGAGTTTTGTATTTATTTCAATAACTTTAAAAAACTTGAAGTTAGCATACATTGTTTTATTTTCCATCTTGAAGTTGACATATTAAAGTATCTACAAAAATTAATTTCAGTGTTCCATTTCAATATTTCTCCACTGCCTTAGGCCCCTTTCTCCTACAATGAAAGAGAATAATGTAACGTTACAATATGCTTAAAATATAAGAAGTCGCATGTCGTTAACTTTTGCTTTACTATAATCTAGTTCTTACACAACGACATGTCAGATCAAGAATCAGTCTGTCTGTCCGTCTGCCTTCCTTCTTGCCTCTCTAGCTCAATATCTAACTCGTATCTGTTTTCATCATTACTGTCACTATGAAGATTTTGTATCTTATGATTAAAATATTTTGATCTGCACTTCAATATGGAACTCATGCTGAAACAAACATACAAATCTATCATTTATTCTCAGTACCTTTAGTTGTCTGGATCGTCCTCGACTTCCTCGGCTGCAGTCAAATTATCTGGCTGGAGGGCGTAATACACCGCGTGGTGATTCTGTGGTATATAAGGTAGGAGAGACATCAGATCCTTGTGTTTTTTAGCACTTATTTTTCTTCCAGAAGGATACAAACACTCCATATTTGATGGAAGGAATATTTTTCGCAGTGTTTCTTGGGATGGCATTGCCAGATTTTTACCTTTATTAGGTCTTCCAGCTGGTTTGTAGAAAACTTGCACTTCCTCCCATGGGCAGATATCGGAATAGTTTGTTTTGTACTGCAGGATACCAGGTTTAGTAGCTTGTATCCTGAGAATTGCAATTTTTCGCAGTGGCATTTTTCTACCCAATGCGTTTTTTTGGTTCCTCACAATAAGTGATGCTGCATTATGGAAATTTTTGAAATCTTCCGTTCCCATTCTTAAAACTTGGAAAGGATTTTTCAATCTCGAATTTTCTACGAGACGAAACCAATCATCTGGTGTAAATACATAATCCGTTTTTCTGATTTTCTTTTCAATTACACCAAAATCACGGTCGGAAGGCAAAAATGTGTGTCCAGGAACTAGATAATAATGTTCTATGCAATCAAACATTCCCATCATCACAAGAGCATAATACATGAAATAGAGAATATTTTTTTTGTTCTGTGCAGAACAGCTGTCAGAAAAAAATCGCAACTTGCGCTTCCTTAACGTATTTTCAGGCACACTTAAAATCTTAAATAGGCATGATGCAATATCAGAAGCACCTCGAGATGCAATATTTTCGGGCCACATACACATGAAGGCAGTTTTTTGTTGCAAACATGAACACCTAAGTTATACACCCAGAGTTGTCTTGAATAGAACACTAAACCTGTTGGTATTTTAGGTGTTGGCAGAGCTTTCTGAAGATTATAAGTTATCAGACAATAATCACAATTTTCCTCTAGGCATTCAGATCGAAACTTAGAAAGAAGACTGTATGCTACTGTTGCCTGTGTTTGATGTAGTCGTATGTCTAAGGGGATAATATCCTCCTCTTTTGCCAACCATGCGTCACACACTTCGCATGTATCTGTGTGAGGCATTTTGAAACCTATATTGAATCGTGTATTAAATATGGTTCTGTAAATGTCGTAACTCACACTATTCAGATTTAGAGCCTCTCTCTCTTCCTTGTAAAGCCTATACATCTCAGCAACAGATTTAACAGCCTTAATATACTTTCTCTGTAATTTATTTCTGCAATAATGACTTACATACAGAGGAAATTTCTTAATATGCTCAATCACTGATTTTTCATCGCTATCACTAGTTTTATGTTTATAATTCCCATGCTTACCTCTGCGATCAACAGGGGGTGAAACTTTTGAAGTGTTACAACCTTCCTCCTGATCTTCTGAAACGTTTCCATTAGATTGGCTTATATTTACCTTCCTATCTCCTCTAGCAGTGGAAAGGCGTCTTTTCGAAATTCCGAAAACATCACAAAACCCCTTGCTGCATACCCTATTCAACTGCCCATGAGAGTCTTTCACACGGTATATGAACGACACGTGACGTCTACTAGAGTTTTCGTTCTTCCTTTTCTTCAAGTAAATGCCACTACACTCTTGTCGATTTATCAGTCCAAATAAAAAAGCATTTTGCGCATTATAATCCCCAATTTTATAAAATTGACAGAATATTTCATCCCTCTCATTTTCTGTGAGCACGTGATATTTACACCAATTCACATTAGCTGCCTCTGTTCTGCCGCTGCAATTACACCCAACACCTTGCTGCTTTGCTGGAACAATCTTACGTGTTTTGTCACTAACGTATTCTAATCCTAAATTCCTACACACCTTAGCCCGTTTTCTCTTCCATTTTTCATCATTTCTCACTCGTTTTCTCGATTTCTCACAGCTGCTCGCTTCTAACTCTCCTTCACCGTCCGCCATGATATCAACAACTATCACGTCACCAGTAACAGACGTGGCTATTGGCCTGTCTGAACAATCGAACAGAAACAGACACTGCAATTGGCTATTCCGTGCAGACGACAGGTTCCGCAAATCTTTTTCCGCCTGGCATAGATCACTCTCTCGCCTTAGAAATGCGACTGATGTAAATTACGAAAATTAACTTTGCAAAATAAACTGGGAAAGATGTCACAGAAGTTAATAATATTATGTACACAAAGAGAACACTTTATGTACTCCATGAAAGTACCAATAACACAAAATTGAAAATTTTCGGCATAGATCACTCTCTCACTGGATGCCTCAATTGCTAAAATGGGAATATGATAGTGATCTATAGGTGGAAGTATACACGAGGTATCAAAGTCGTTACTTTGGGTTTCGTTACTTCCCTGTCAGCAGTGCGCTTGAAGACGCGTACTTGCACATAGTTGAGGGTCATTTGAAGTCCTTGCAGGCCAATGAACAATACAAACATTTCGGTAATTATTCTAAATGGTATTAGTGTTCAAAATGGTGACCTTGAACATTCTGTGCGGACAATATTGCATGTCGAATTTCATCTGGACTTATCACAGAACACGGTCTACCATGACTTCGGGGATTGTCAGTACAATTCTTGTTTTAATTTTTCCCCCAAAATAAAAGATAATAAGTTTTTAAACTTGGACTCTCACTTTGAGAGAGGAACAGAGATTAAGGGAGTTTGAGAATAAGGTGCTTAGAAAAATATTTGGGGCTAAGAGGGATGAAGTTACAGGAGAATGGAGAAAGTTACACAACGCAGAGCTGCACGCATTGTATTCTTCACGTGACATAATTAGAAACATTAAATCCAGACGTTTGAGATGGGCAGGGCATGTAGCACGTATGGGCGAATCTAGAAATGCATATAGAGTGTTAGTTGGGAGGCCGGAGGGAAAAAGACCTTTAGGGAGGCCGAGACGTAGATGGGAAATGGATTTGAGGGAGGTGGGATATGATGATAGAGAATGGATTAATCTTGCTCAGGATAGGGATCAATGGCGGGCTTATGTGAGGGCGGCAATGAACCTCCGGGTTCCTTAAAAGCCAGTAAGTAAGTAAGTAAATAAAAGATAATTGGTGTTAAGTTTGGTGAAAGTGCAGGCCATTTTATATGTCCAAAATTTACTATAGTACGTAGATGAAGGTTCATCCGTGGACAAAACCTCAGTCAGAATCATGTCATCGATTTTCAGTTGCCATCCACACCATTCAGAGAATTGAAACCGATTTCGAAAGTCATCGCCATAACAACTGCTGGTGAAATGAAATGTGAGCAGATCACAGTCATGTTTGACTGCGCCCACCCTGACGCTCAATGTGACTGTGCCACAGGTGTTAAAATGTTAATTACAGAATATTTCCCTCACTGGTTGCTGTAGTTGGCTTCTCTCAATGCTTCCAGTGTCTTCAGATATTTTTACTGTTTGTAGGTGTGGCATGATCAGAATACAATCGCACTGCCGCTCTAATAACTTGGCGACATTCGCCATGACTGAAAACAATATCAGCTTTCTTGGCTTTTGTACAAACGTCTGAATAAGACATCTGATCACTTCTACAGACTAATGGTCTCCATGGAGACACCAAAGAAAAGATAGAAGTCTAATATTTATTTACATTTGATTTGTACGGTCCCAACTATAGAGCAGGACAACCAAGTAGTCAATCGGCGTCTTGAAGTAACCTATTTTTCTTGGTCACTGATCCTAAACTATCTTGAATGGCCCTCAAATCACAGCCGTTGTATGTGTCTTCAAAAGCGCGATGCAAAGATAAATAGTAAAACACATGAACCCATTTGAAAAAACGGAGTTGATTTTCATATCTCCTCTACATCTCCAGCTACGAAAAAATATCAGTATCACATTATGTGTCCTAAAGTAAAACAACGTTTGTCAGGAGAGATTTTTCTATCACTAAAAATGGCCATGTATTTTTTTTTTTCATGACTGCTGTAACGGCCGCACATGTTTAATATTAACTATTACACTCTTACTACGTCATACTACTTTTGACCAATAAAATGGTACGAAAGGACGTATTTCAACCAATCATGGCTGCTTATCGCACAATTTTATCGCGTCCCTAGCATTTGTTTAATTTTATCGCGTCTCTAGCATTTGTTTAATTTTATCGCGTCCCTAGCATTTGTTTCTTTGTTTGCCAACATTTCAAACTGCGCTGGTCTGGACGTCAAAAAAAAAAAAAAAAAAAAAAAAAAACACACAGAAAATTACAAATCACTCCAGTCGATGCACAGCACTTTCAAATATGACTCGCATTGGCATTCAAGAACAAGAATTAATCAAGATCACTGGTCATAGCTATGCATCTCCCCTGAAACCCTATTTACAAATAAATGAAGAGCACCATTTGGAAATCCTGAATAAGTTGAGGAATACACCATGTACATCAACGAGTTCCACTTCTTTTACGCACACGTCTAATATAAAACACTAACACCAACCACTAAAACATTCAAATTTGAAAATTGTACTTTCAATAATTGTGTCTTTTAAAATTATTTTTATGTCATCATCGTTAATTAAAACCTTTCTTGTTTATTTCATCATCCCTAATTAAAACTTTTCTAACACTTGTTTATATTATTTACGTTATGTTATAGCTTCTGCTATATGATATTGTGACAGCGACGTGAGAATCGAACTCACGACCAGTGTCCCGCAAGAAAGCAGATCGCACAGGCTCCACGGAACATTGAGTGACGTCGCGCGGTGGAGAGAAGAGAGAGGGTGTATTACGTCAACGCGACGAGGCTGCGCGCGCAGCTGCTACTTAACGCAGTGAATGTGGAACGACCTTCCCGACTATTTCAGAAGTCTGTCGATGTAGAGATATCGAGATAATTCTCTACACACCTGTAGAAAATTCTCGCAACTATGATTTTGCTATAAAAGAAGAAGCGCCAGCGAACTAGACAGAGTTTCAGAGTTTTCCAGTTTTGCAGTTAGAGTTTTCAGTTATTCAGTCAGTGAGTAAGCCAGAGCAAGCAAGCCAGACTTGTGTGCCGGAGTTCGACTCGAGTGTGCGTCCGCATCTGCGTCAGCATCCGAAGGCCTGAGTTCGAGTGCAGTGGACCGCAGTTGGAGGGACCTGAGTTCGAGTGCAGTGGACCGCAGTTGGAGGGACCCGAGTTCGAGTACAGTGAACTGTCTCTGAAGGTCTCTGGTTCGAGATACTGTGAACTCGAGTGACTGAGATAGAAGAACTGTGAACTGAGAACTGATAGTTCTGATTTGTAAATAGTGCTTTGTAAATATTAGTTAAGATTAACAGTTCATTGTTGTGCGTAACAGTCCAAGTAAACTGTCATTGTCGTCGGTGGAGTGCTATAACGAATACTGTGTTGAGTGAAGATCCAATTGTTGACGAGAGCGTTTAAGGTGAATTGTAGAAAGGAATTATTGTTGTGACGAATAAATTACATTGTTGTACTAATAAAATTCACAATATTATGGATAGTCACGTATCAGAGATTGTTTAATACTAAGATTTATTGAAAATCATCTGTCAAGTGACGTTGATTACTGGGATCCGGATAATTGAAGTGGAATGCATATGTTTTAATAAAAATGAAACTGAATCAACAAAGCCTTCTTGACTAGTAACCGTCTACAAAGTTCAATGAAGATTCCATAGTTGGCACACCTGATAACATCACATAATCATATGACACCACTGCCATCTAGCATGCATGTAGCGTAATATTTGTAATGTTGAGATGTCACAATAATACATTTGAAGACAGTTGTATTTTCGTAAGTCAATTAATATTTTATTGTATTGGAGTACTTCGTTACTTCTAATTTCATATACTTTCTTCTAATCGTGTAATAGTCAATTAAATCCCACTCGAGTTTTGATTTTCTCTAGATAAATCAAAACCTCTAGTGAAATCACTGTTGATAAAAAATCTATTGCGGCTTTGTTGTGATGGAAATGAATGTGGACGTGACAATAGCTGGCCGCCCGCGGAATCGAAGCTCTAACCACCAGCGTTCACCCACACCGCAGCTGAGTTTGATGTAGGCTACATCTTCTAACGTGCAGACAGATCACAATATTTACACCGCGATAAGAGGCCTGCTGCCGAAAGTAGCAAATAGCTAACCTGAGCGCTCCCTCTTCAGTAGGGAGTAAGCGACTTAACATTCCGGTGGATGTCGTGACTTCAAATCCAACGCGAAGGCGATGGATTTTTATAAGAAGACAAAATGCCTATAGGCCTAATGAAAGGAAATAAGTCTCTTTAGTTAACAACAGTAACACGCTCGGCCGGGTTCGAACCCGAGACAGCACAGACATACGAGGAGAGAGTCGTTCTGCAAGTCCCAAGAAGATTTCGAATCAATAGATCTAAACACACGTTTCGACATCCTGCTTAGGATAACGATGAGCGATTTACATCGTCGTATGAAGTCGCGGCCTCTCTTTGAGATTACGGTAATCCGCGTCAGACCGTCAAGAGAGACGAATATTGCTTCGCCATCAAGACAAAGGCTGCTGATTGTCCTCGATATATCTAACACAGATGTAACGAGGAGCTGTAATTAAATTAAACAAATGCGCATCCAACTCCGCAACAGGTACTTGGGTGGGAGGGAGGGAGGGAGGGAGGAAAGGAGTGGGGGAACTGGTGTCTGCAGCGAAGCGAGTTATGCCATTGTTGCGTGCAGTAGTTCAGTGATAAAGACAGATACACGCGGTCAAGATGTGTGCCGACTCTATCTGGCAATTAATTCATTTACACTGCTTTCTAAATGAAACTACCATGCGTATATACAGGGAGTAACAAAACATTTTGACAACAATTGAGAAGTTGCAGTGAAGTGTTGAAAACGAAGCGATATCTAGAACAATTTAGTTTTGAGATATAGAGTTAGGTGTAATCATCATCCAAGTTCTTTTTACTGAGAACTGTTGTGTGCAAGACAATGCTGACTGCGATACTGAATCTGGAACGATGAACAACTTTCGTTTGTTTAATCACTGGGATAAGAATGGGACCGAAGTCAAATAAGGAGAACAAAAAACGACACGAACTGAAGAGCCACCTGTTGTGGCGCGTCGATACATCTTAAAATGCAATATGACCCAAAATCGTTGGTCATCGTCAGACGTAAGAATGACATAGGAATGGACACACCATTTGAGTAGAGAATTATTGAGTTGATATTTATCTCAAACTGTTTCTTCGGAAACATACTGTGTAATAAATGGAAATTAATCAAGAAATTCTTGTGTGGATTATTGCGTTTTCTTCTAAATTTTATTCATATAAATAATGGTTTGCATATCCTATGAATAATGTATTTATCTCATTAGGTATTTTTAATGCTATACAGAGTTCTACAGGGACATCATTTTATTTTTACTAACATTTGTAATAATAACTTGGCTATACCTTTGGATCAACGTTTGAGAACCGGAAACACCGTTTGCTAGCCCCTTCCACGACTGGAGTTCGATGATATTGGCGTAATATACAAACAAATCACTTTACTAGGTATAGGAGGGAAGAAAAGTAACTCATCCATTTACGTAAACTAGGAAATATCGCGCTTTTGAGTTTGATAATTTTAATTTTCATTAGATTTTTGTTTAATCAAAATACAGTACAGTATTAACAATGAGTGTTTTTACTCACGAACTGAGCTATCCATGTGGACGTATTCATTATGCAGTGTATATTATACTGTCTACAGCACATTAGCGTACAATATAGAGAATGAAGTTAAATTGAAAATAAATAATCATAATATGGATATTTAAACACATTTTTGAAAATGGTGGCCGTTCATTTCGATACAGGCTTCAGTTCTAATGTGCATATTATCGCACTATAGACTATTGTACGTAATTCCAATTACCAGGTTCGTCCTTCGTACTAGTAACTGATGTTGAAATAATTCTGTACCTACTCTATAAAAGAGTACCTTACGTACTGTAAATTCAATCTTCACTTCTGTTCGATCCGAAAAGATAAAATTACTCAGACATGCCATCTACTGTCCGTCCAAGTGGTTATGTCGCAGGGTCGTAGAAAGGGGGGAAATCATGTGACAGTTAATTACTTAACGAGTCCCTTTTATTTAAGTTATTTTAAACAGTTGTATAATATTACGTAGACGTCCAATTCCTAACAGAAATTAATGTTTTCAGAAAAGAGCTAACACAGCCCAGCCACTAGCTGGCGAATAAAAGCTAACAGAAATTAATGTTTTCAGAAAAGAGCTAAGACAGCCCAGCCACTAGCCTTTACCCGAAGGGCGAGCAGAAGCAGGTGGGGGAAACCGGGATGCGACGTAGGCAAATGGACGACAGTACCTGTGCGAAAACGGCTCACTATTGGAAGCTCTTTCGTCACTGGAAAACGCGAACATATTTTTGGAACGTAGTGTTTACTATGACCGTAAGGCTACTATGACTGTATATGCGGTCTTGGTTCTGTGTGAAGGACAGTTGAACTTCATTAGTAGAAGGGGTGGGAGTGAAGTACATTAAAAAACTCAGGTACTATAAAAGTTGAAGTAAAAATAAAATGATGTTCCTGTAGATTATCTCACGGCGTTGGCAAGATTCTAAATGTTGTGTGCTGGCACTGTACTATCTTCATTTTGGAAGTTTGTTGTGCAATTTTAAGAGATTTATTCTGTGCCAGACAAGAATGTGCTCACAAAACAAATTCTGCAGAACATGATGTAAATGCTGAGATGGTTGAACGAAGAATCCAGAAAATAATGAACATTTCGAATGGCATTTGTAGTAGCAAAAAAGTTGTTGGACAACTGCAGGTGAACTACCCACCAGTGTGACGAATTATCTGCAGACAGATACAACGGAATGTACTGGCGTTCATCTCGTCACTCTTCTAACAATGAAAACTTGATTCGATCAGTTACAGAATATTTATCAGAATCTCCATCTGAACGCTGTATAGGGAATGTGATGGCGGTCATTTTGAACATCTCCTACATAAATAAATCCCCTTCTTTGCTAATAAAGCGACGTGTTCATTTCCCTGCGTATATTTCTGCACTACGCTCAGTGTCCTACTTCCCGAACATTCTCGCATCAAAGTAACAATCTCTCAGTCTTTTGATAAAGCTGGTTCTCGGTTTTTCGCTAATGGTCTTTGCCTTAATGATAACAAGACTCAGAGAACTTTATTTTCGCGGCGTAGAGAGGTATGTGGTAATACCCTTCAACAGGTTAAACTCTTAGGTGTTGTTCTTGATTGCAAGTTAACTTGGGAAGGCCATATTAAAGAGCTGTGTATCAGATTATCAAGAGAAATCTATTTAGGCTATTAAGAGACTCGATATCTTGTACCTAAGGAATTTCTTAAAACCTCATATCTTGATTTTTTTAATAGTATAATTTATTACTTATTGTATTCATTTGTGGGGAAAATGTCATAAAATTGATCAAATTCTTTTCTTGCAAGAAAAAGGCAACACGAATTTTAGCTGAATCTGATTTTGATGTCCATGCAGACCTTTATTTATTTCTTTAAAAAAATTAACTCTCGTTAGTTTCTATATTTTCCATTGTTTGATTAAAATGAAATCAAATTTAAACAGTTATTATCCACATAGTGAGATTCGTCATTATTTTGCAAGACATAATTACCACCTTGTGACCCCTAGGGCTAGATTAGCCAGGTCTAAACAATGGCTTACATCTCTGTTTCATAAACTTACTTATAGCGCACATATTGTTCATTTTAATACACTTAACTGTGTTATTCGTGACTGGATAATCAAAAACCCTTTATATGATATAAATTAATTTATGAAAACTAGTGTTGATATAGTATTTTTCTCTTCTTTTTGACTTTGTCTATGTATCTACGACACCACGGCTGTTTTTATCAATAAATCACTCATGTATCACTAAGCCTGAAGATTCTGGACATGGATTGTGAGTTAGTAAGCAGTGGCTCTATCTACATAGGCCTACTTTAAAACTTCTAGAATTGCATCATAAATTTCCTGAAACACCCTGTATGTGTGTGGTTGAGATTATCTTAACCACGTGTGAGTATGCTTTTTTCATTTTTGTCAGTTCGGTGAGTGATCAGATGTGAAGTTTTTCTGTCCAGGAGGTTACACATCCTGTACAATAGGGGTAGTAACCTGTCATGGAAGTATGACTTGATGGAATATACTTATTTATAATATTAGCAGCAATTCTTTGGTGAAACTTGTTGCAGTAAATCGTATTTCTCCTCCTGAAATTCGACTTAAAATTCCCGGCGTAAAGGCCGATGGTCAAGACATTTACTGGAATTACTTTAGTATCAAGTTTGACCGAAATTGATCTGAAAACTATGATAAACATTGCTAACATGTTCGCTCAGGAAATAGCTTATATGTACAGTAGCTATAAACAGGGAGATACAGATTTTTTATCACAAACTGACGCACGTCAGCGTAATGGAATTCCTCAAAATCATATGAAAGAAATTACCCCCAAACTAAATTCAGCTTGTTTTGCTATTAGATCTATGCAAAAGATAGTAAATATCAATACCTTAAAAACAATATACTTTGCATACTTCCACTCGGTAATGAGTTTTGGAATAATATTCTGGGGAAATTCCACAGA
Source organism: Periplaneta americana (assembly GCF_040183065.1). Taxonomy (NCBI): domain Eukaryota; kingdom Metazoa; phylum Arthropoda; class Insecta; order Blattodea; family Blattidae; genus Periplaneta; species Periplaneta americana. The sequence goes on along the minus strand of NC_091131.1, from coordinate 2,035,971 downwards.
TAGTAACAATATATTTCTATTACAAAAAAGAGTAATTAGAATAACAGTAGGTGCCAAATCTAGGGAATCGTGTAGGACTATTTTCAAAAAGCTACAAATAATGCCCATGGCTTGTCAGTATATCTTTTCATTAATAATCTTCCTCGTATGTAATCGTGAAATCTTTGTAACTAATTCAACAGTTCATAGCATAAATACACGTCAAAAAATAACTTTCATACTCCATCGGCAAGTCTATCGTGCTATCAAAAAGGAGTGCGTTATATGACAGTAAACATTTTTAATAGCCTCCCTATCGATATAAAAAATGAAACTCAAAACATAAAATTATTTAGGGCCAAATTAAAGAAGTACCTAATTTCTCACGCCTTCTATTCTGTAGGTGAATTCATGACATTCAATAACGCTTCTTGAAATTGATACTAAAACTTTGTGTTGTACTAGTAGACTATATTGTAAATCTCGTCTGTATATATTTCATCTAGACTGTGACTATAAATTAAGACTTTATAATAGTATTAAGTTTTTTGACTTGTTCCATATTCTAGCTGTAAGCAATGTATTAATACCATGGAATGTTAATAAATACAATACAATACAATACAATACAAAGCTACTCCGGAGAGGTAGCAATAGTGTTCTCCAACCAGGAGATCAACCGTGAAAGGAATGTGCTTACTATTGCGTCATCTATTGGAAGGAAGTAGGTAGATAATATTACCGTTACAACGCCAGTTTAAAAACCATGCGCTCTCCTGCATATGTTATTTCCTGTATGAAGAGATTAAAAGACCAGGAGATTAACTGTGATCTAATTTTGTAACTAGGGTAGTATCAATATTTATTTATTTATTTATTTATTTATTTTGCTAATAATTGTAACATAAAATATAATATATACAGAAAAGCTTTAGCTCGCCCCTGAAAGAGTAGAACTCGTGATCAGGGGCGGATTCCTGAATTGAAATTCATAATTATACAATACAATTTGTCTTATGTCTAGTATGCAATTATAGTACAGAAAATTAAATTTACAATTTTTAAATTTTTATAAAATCCATACATAACTTTTTAAATTTAATACTAGAACTATTAGAATTGACAAGATTAGGATATTTAAATATAAATTTGTTATATATTCTTGGGCCTAAATATGTCTGTATCAATGTTATGGTTTGTGCTGTGAGGGCTAGCTAATTGAGACAATAGTACCCACGTGTGTGACCTTATGACATTTTATGACATCAACATTCATTCACAACATTACCCCCCTTCGTCTCATCCGGCGGAGACTTTCTCGTGGTTGGAGCACAGTACGGCCTTACAGCTTAGCTCGCTCTGGTAGCCTGTGAGGTCATCACCACGAAAGGGTTAACTGAGCGCTGCGATGCTCGGAAGAAATGCTGGACACACGGGCAGACGCTGTAGCGGCGCACCCTGTACCCTTTGTGTCGGATCCCTACATGTACAATGTTAGCAGTAAGACAATGGCCAGGCTAATGCCGCACATTAGAGAGGGATTTTCAGGCAGGGCGGCTTTATATGAAAGTTTACTGCGAAAGCCACGTTTTTGCAGGCTGAACGCAAAAGTGGAACGACGGACGGCGTCAATTATTTACACTTGTTCAATTAATGAGAACGAAGGCACAACCAGGGCTCTAATTTCGCAGCCAACAGCGGCCCTGGCGACGGCGACCGGATGAGGAATTATTGTAATAACGCCCCCACGATTACGGCGAAATTTGTTAATCACGAGGCAGCCGCTGGTTGGGTCACTCTTGCACTCAGTATTCCGAATAAATATCGCGCGTTACTTGTATCAAAGAAAATGTCGGCCTCAACATAACTGGCACATCGCGCTCATATTCCCTTAATAATGGGCTAGGATACATATTTCACGTGACAGCAACAGTGGCACAAAGGAAAGAGATTGGACTGAAGATGTAACAGCAGCCAGGAAAGAACGAAATCAGAGCAATTCTCAGTTTTACCAACAAGGTATTGACCGTGATGAGAAGCAGATGTATAAATGGGAGTAGGAAGGGACAAGAAGGGCGAGGAATTAAATGAAATAAATGGGAAATCGAGGAAAAAGAAAAGAGGGCAAATAGAGAATTAATAGTCAGATGTAAAAAAAAATCGTTTGTATTTAATTATCTTTCGCTAAATATTAAGAAAACAACAGTAATCTCTTTAATATCTACTGGTCAACAATCTTTGAATCATAGTAGTGATTTAAGTTTACTTACTTACAAATGGCTTTCAGTGAACCCGGAGGTTCATTGCCGCCCTCACATAAGCCCGCCATCGGTCTCTATCCCGAGCAAGATTAATCCAGTCTCTACCATCATATCCCACCTCCCTCAAATACATTTTTATATTATCCTCCCACCTACGTGTCGGCCTCCCCAAAGGTCTTTTTTCCTCCGGCCTCCCAACTAACACTCTATATGCATTTCTGGATTCGCCCATACGTTCTACATGCCCTGCCCATCTCAAACGTCTGGATTTAATGTTCCTAATTATGTCAGGTGAAGAATACAATACGTGCAGTTCTGTGTTGTGTAACTTTCTCCATTCTCCTGTGACTTCATCCCTCTTAGCCCCAAATATTTTCCAAAGAACCTTATTCTCAAAAACCCTCAATCTCTGTTCCTCTCTCAAAGTGAGAGTCCAAGTTTCACAACCATACAGAACAACCGGTAATATAACTGTTTTATAAATTCTAACTTTCAGATTTTTTGACAGCAGACTAGATGACAAAAGCTTCTCAACCGAATAATAACAGGCATTTCCCATATTTATTCTGCGTTTAATTTCCTCTTGAGTATCATTTATATTTGTTATACTGTTGCTCCGAGATATTTGAATTTTTCCACCTTTTCAAACGATAAATTTCAACTTTTATACTGCATTTCATTTCGTACAATATTCTCGTCACGAGACAATCATATACTTTGTCTTTTCGGGATTCACTTCCAAACCTATCTCTTTACTTGCTTCCAGTAAAATTCCCGTGTTTTCCCTAATCATTTGTGGATTTCATCCTGACATATTCAGGTCATCCGCATAGACAAGAAGCTGATGTAACCCGTTCAATTCCAAACCCTCTCTGTTATCCTGGACTTTCCTAATGGCATACTCTAGAGCAAAGTTAAAAAGTAAAGGTGATAGTGCATCTCCTTGCTTTAGCCCACAGTGAATTGGAAACGCATCTGACAGAAACTGACCCAGGCCTATACGGACTCTGCTGTACGTTTTACAGAGACACATTTTAATTAATCGAACTAGTTTTTTGGGAACACCAAATTCAAAAAGAATCTCACATAAAACTTCTCTCTTAACCGAGTCATATGCTTTTTTCAAATCTACGAATAACTGATTGTTATGCCGTTATAGGCCCATTTTTTCTCCATTATCTGTGGAATACAAAAAAATCTGATCAATAGTCGATCTATTAATAATTTCATCTACATATGGAGTTAATTTTCTCCAAAAATTATTGGACAAAATTTTGTATGACGTCAATAAAAGTGATATTCCTCGAAAGCGACTGATTGCCTCCCTTAGAAGATTCTGCAGTTGTGAAATATCTGGACATCTTCCTCGATCAGCATCTGAAATGTTATTCTCCTATTTCTTACCGATGCAGCAGATTACGTAAAACAGTTTATAAATATGGCATTGTTCGCCGTATTTTACCCATCGGTAATTCAGTCCACCACCCAATATGGCATTATTGATGCTGCGTGGAACTTCAAAAGCTATTTTAGATCATCTATTATTTTTTACAAAAAGCATAAACAAAATCCGCTTAAACAAGCTATTGATCACCCTTCTAATGTCTTATTCCTCTAATTTAAAGTCTATAAGATTGAACAATAATGCATACATATACATTACTCAAATATTTTTACAAAAATCTCAAAGATTATACTACGTTACATCTTTCGAATAACCGAAAATGTGGTTAGTTCAGTACATACGTTTGAAAACCTGTTTTACACTGTACGAGATACCACCGCTAGATTGCGTCTGTGTGCATTGGTGGGAAGTTGACAGCACACGCAAAAGTTAATATGCTGGAGGCTGTGCTCCAAGATGGATGTAAATAAAGTTGAACGGTGGTCATACGTGAAAATTGCAGTCCTTCGTGGCAGAAATGCTCGCCAGAGCTACGAGAAGCATTGGGTGGTAGTGCATTGGAACATCCTCCCTACTCGCCTGATCTCAGTCCATGCGACTTCGATCTCATCCCGCAATTGAAGAAGCCGCTGCGTGGGAAGCGAACAGGGAGGACGTCTTAGCAGAGAGGTGCGCCCAGCCGATGGTATTCAACGCCAGCATCGTGGTTGGTAGAGATGTGTGCAAGCTTTGGGGGATTATTTTGAAGAGTGTTAGCTGTGTGTAATGTACTTTGTTTCCTTGTGTGCGTAACAAAACAATGATTTCTATTTACTCAGCTTTCAATTTCCCTCACCCATTGGTTCCTGTACCCAGACCCAATTTGGTACTAGCTTGCGAAGCACATTCCAGTGACCTTCAATCGCATCCTAGTGGATTTCTACTCCTGCAGCTTTATTGGCTGATATAATATAGTTGCCAATACTTATGAAATGACTGTAGTATTAATAATAATATTAATAATAATAATAATAATAATAATAATAATAATTACTGAATAAGCAAATGGTCAATAAACGAAATAATGAGTAAATGATAATTAAACGAAGAAATGAATAAATAGTTGACAGAAAAACACATTATTGAGTTAATGAGTCAAAAAATAGACTAATTACGTAGTGAATCAGACGAAAACATATTGAGGTCGTGAATGAGTCATCAAATAAATTAAGTTACTAAATTAGTCATTACATACATTTACTACTTAATGCGAGAAAAACACATTCATGACATCATCGTACGTAAGTCACTAAACTTATTAATTATTTTATAAATAAGTAATTAAATAGATTAATAATTTAATAAATGAGAAATTAAATACATTAATTAATTAGCTGGACAAGTATAAATTCATGAGTTTGTAAAAGGATCATTAATGGAAACAATTATTTAGTAAATGGGATATTAAATAGATTAATTACTTAGTGAAAAACAAATTCATGATGTCGTAAATGGATCATTAATGGAATTAATTATTCTGTAAATGAGATGTTAAATAGATTGATTAATTAATTAGCTAGATTAAAATAAATTCATAATGACCGTAAGTGAGTCATTGAAGAAATTAACTGTTTGGTGAATGAGTCATTAAACGAAATAATGTTGTAGTGAATGAATCATAAAATAGATTAATCACTTTGTGATTGAGACGGAATAATTAATAAGGTTATACATTGTCTTTAAAAGAATTGATGAGCAAGTGGATCAGTAATTAAATACATTAATTGCTTAGTAAATGAGACAGAAGTTACAAATGGGTCATTGAACGAATAAATGAGTTAGTAAATGAGTCACTAGTAATCGGATTAATGAATTAGTGAGAGTCATTAAGCGAATTAGTGAGCAAGTAAGTCATTCTTTAACTGCATGAGACAATAAAATTGGTGAGTAAAGGAATTAATGTGTTTGTGAATGAATCGAGGAGCGAATAAGAGAGTTAAAAAAAAAATGTTATGTTTTATTTAACGACGCTCGCAACTGCAGAGGTTATATCAGCGTCGCCGGATGTGCCGGAATTTTGTCCCGCAGGAATTCTTTTACATGCCAGTAAATCTACTGACATGAGCCTGTCGCACTTAAGCACACTTAAATCTCATCGACGTGGCCCGGGATCGAACCCGCTAACTAGACAGTGAATATATTAACTTGTAATTACTAAACAAATAAAATCAGTGATTGATATAATGAATCAGTAAATGACTAAATGAAACATTGTCTGAATTAATCGAATCAATAAATAAATTAATAAGTGAGAGAACGAGTCAGGAAATGAATCACTGAGCGAGTGAACGAGTTAATAAATGGTTAATGCGTCAATTAGTATTTGCATGTGTGGGGTCACCCAGATAGCTGGTTCGCAGGCCACTCTTGCGGGAACACCAACAGTTGAATAACATTATATGAAAGCTTTTATCTAACTGAGGGTTCAATAATAAACAATAACAGCGATGCTGCTGCCACATGTCGGCTGTATTTGTAAAATCCATCTCAGATGAAACAATGGGACTGCTAATGCTATCGAATTATATGTAAAAAAAAAACACAGCGGGAATTTACAGAATGGAGGAAGAATATCGAATGCTACAACAGGAATAATGACATATGCAACCCGCATGGTAATTACGGTTGAAATCGGATACGAGGGCGCAAGAGAGCAGAGGGTCACGTGCTGGAATGAGAGGTCCACGATAAACCGGGAACGAGAACGAGAACGGAAATGGTTAATTGTGAGTGCTCACATTTAAATACATGTATTCTAACATTATTTCCGTTCTCGTTTCCGGTTTATTGTGAACCAACGTTAAGCGTGATGTGAGGATCACACTTCCCGATCGAGCGCTTAGGGCGTTATTTGCAATATAGGCTACTTGTTGTACATGTGGGCGTGACATCACCGTTTGCTGATGATTTCCTTGAACCACAGGAATTATTGAACACTTACTGTGAATGCAATGAAGAAAACAAACAGTAATCTTAAAATAGACAATGAGCTCATTGTACGTATATATAATTTATTTCCAAGAAATAGTCTGTCCAGGCATCCTGGGTTGCCAAAAACACAGAATAACACACATATAAGAATAGTAACGATTACAGTAAAATAGATGAGTCAAATTGAAATGTGAACTAGGAGTTTAAATTTAAGAAATAATAAATTTGTGCATATATTATAACAATCACACACTAACGGTAGAAAGAGGGGGGATTATGATATTCCGTATAAATGATTTTTGAAAAATCGCCACAGACCCTTTAATGCTAGAAGTAATTATTTTTGGAATGATGTCATGGATTCCAAATGTTTTGATAGTGTTTACAGTTGATCGTGGGATGGTGCCCCTCGCTCCGATCATTAAACCATGTACTTCCCAGGTGCCTTCCATCTGATATTTTTCTCGAAAATACGGAATAGTAGGCTCATAAATTTGTTGTTTCTCTTTGTTGACCTCGGATGGCTGGGTCTGGCTCATCTCAAATCTAACAGTTGGGTCCAGTATAAACCCTTTACTATTAGTCTTGTCTAGAGCCACGATGTCCGCTCTTCTAATTCCGCCGCCTTCAGACGCAACGCAGTGCACCTCTCCATGTACCTCGAAGGATCTTTTTCTAAGGGCTTGTGCTATTAGTTTTCGGATGTTATGATGGCGTGAATTTCTCAGGAGTTCTCCATGCTGACAGGATCCTAGGACGTGTGCTAAGGTTTCAATCTCGTTGCAGTATCTGCAACGGAATCCGTCCAAGGATCACCCATGAAGACTTCTCACTGGTGCTACGTTAGCATTCATCTTAATTGCGTCCCGCCATATAATTAACATTACAATTATACAGGGTGTTTCAAAAATACGGGGCATAATTTCAGGTATGTATTTCACACATGTAGACAATCAAAATAGTTCATTACAACATGTGTCCGGAAATGCTTCATTTCCGAGTTAAGGCCTTCACAACATTGAAATTCACCGGAACGTTTTTCTTTCCGCAGGTCGTTGTCATTACAGAAGATGTTCAAAATGTCCACCTCCTGCTTGAATACAGACCTCACATCGATGTCTCATTGACCTGCGAACACGATCCCAAACTCCAGGAGTAGTGCGTATGTCCTCAGAACATGCCACAATTCGATTCCGAAGGGATTCAAAATCAATCGTCAATACATTCACTTCTTGCATGATGGCGCTCCTGTACACTTCAGTCGTACGGCTCGCCGGTACTTGGATCGAAGGTTTCCTGATCGATGGATAGGTAGAGGTGGCCCAATTGCTTGGCCTCCACGCTCACCTGATCTGAACCCTCTCGATTTCTACTTGTGGGGCCATTTAAAATCATTGGTTTATTCGTCTCCGGTGCCTGATTTGGAATCCCTTCGGAATCGAATTGTGGCATGTTCTGAGGACATACGCAATACTCCTGGAGTTTGGGATCGTGTTCGCAGGTCAATGAGACATCGATGTGAGGTCTGTATTCAAGCAGGAGGTGGACATTTTGAACATCTTCTGTAATGACAACGACCTGCGGAAAGAAAAACGTTCCGGTGAATTTCAATGTTGTGAAGGCCATAAGTCGGAAATGAAGCATTTCCGGACACATGTTGTAATGAACTATTTTCATTGTCTACATGTGTGAAATACATACCTGAAATTATGCCCCGTATTTTTAAACACCCTGTATAATAGGAACAGTTGAATTCTTGAGTGTGGTTGGCCCTCAGCTGTTGTTTCAGGGCTAGTAATGCAGTATGTACTGTAATTAAATTATCTTATTTAGTTTAAGGGAAGAGGATGGTATTTTTTTGGCGAAAAATGAGTAAATTTTCAAAAAAACAACTTTTTTTCCTTAAAATACTCTGTGATATGTGTAGAATACATTGTATAATATTTTGTGGGTATCTGTGCCCTTATTGGATGTTGAGACGCCATTATTAAAGTTCCTGCGCTCTGGATTATTAAATCACACCCCCTTTGATTGCCGTTTCTGGAACTTTATTTTTTTTGCTACATTGCCAGACAAAAATCGATATAATTTTTGAACTATTAAAGATATATGAATGAAATTTAGAATACACATTGTCTAGACTACTAGAAAACTTTTCTCTGTAACGGAATTTCCCTAATTGGTTTCATTTTAAAAATAAGTCTCTCTGTTTGCAAGAAAGAAAATAAAAAAAATGTTATTAAATTTTAATTGTTTATTTTACAAATCTAGGAACTAATATCAAAATTCTGTTACAGACAGTTTGTATAGCGTGCTTTTACAAATAAATTGTAACAAACTGTTTGAATTTATCTTTAAAAATGGCTTAGATATATCGAGTTTAGTAAAATCCTGCATTGGGTACATTTTTTTTTCAAATCTGGCTCCCAAATAATTTTTTCAAAATATTTATATTTGGTTGAGTTGCTATAGCCATGAGCTCTCTACATACAAAAAATTAATATTTGACACGAAATAGGAAAAAAGTTTTAAAAATTACTATCCTCTCCCCTTAATGAAAAGCCATTAACGATAGACTTCGTGAAAGTTAAAAATATTTACTGTACATAAAAATGAGTTGAAACTACGTTCAATATATTCCTGTACTGTGTAAAAGTGTTCGCTTAAAACATATCCTTTAATTTGGTTTTAATAACTCTACTATTATCAATATTTGTATCATGGAGTGGCACTTTATTAAAACGTTTCACACCCACAACAAAATGCCTATTACAAATCTTGGCTAAGGAACATTTATGCTATTTCTAGTCTTGTACCCTATTACCAGAAACAGGCCTGTGCATATAAATGTTCATTATATGAACGGAATATTAGTAAAAACACAGAACGAACTTATTGAATTCAAATAATCTATTTCAAATGTACAGATGTGACAATTATGTTTTGAAATAATTTTATAAAATGTATGCTTAATTAAAATCATTTGTATTGATACAATAATTACGTTAAATTGAACTGTCTATAAAATGTATGTCGCACAATGTAAATCAGTGCATAAATATTACGTTGAATAAAGTGGAGTATTGGTATAATTGAGGAAGGGCGAAGCTACAATTTGGTTGACTCTCCGAGCTTCGTTGGCGTGATGTTGGACAGATGGACGTGCTCATTATTGTCGCCTATGGCACAGACTGCGCAGGAATTTTTATCGGTTCTGTTGCTGTTGATAAAATTGTAATGCAATGAAACAATCAAATAGATATTTATATATTTTTTCTTTACATAAATGGCTTTCTCATTAAGGGTCTGAGAATGATCACTTTATCTCCGTAAATTTCAAAAGATTTCATATTTTTCCTTTACAGTTTAAATTATAACATAGGTTAAGGGTGTTTGAGAATAAGGTGCTTAGGAAAACATTTGGGGCTAAAAGGAATGAAGTTACAGGAGAATGGAGAAAGTTACACAACACAGAACTGCACGCATTGTATTCTTCACCTGACATAATTACGAACATTAAATCCAGACGCTTGAGATGGGCAGGGCATGTAGCATGTATGGGCGAATCCAGAAATGCATATAGAGTGTTAGTTGGGAGGCCGGAGGAAAAAAAGACCTTTGGGAAGGCCGAGACGTAGATGGGAAGATAATATTAAAATGGATTTGAGGGAGGTGGGATATGATGACAGAGACTGGATTAATTTTGCTCAGGATAGGGACCAATGGCGGGCTTATGTGAGGGCGGCAATGAACCTCCGGGTTCCTTAAAAGCCAGTAAGTAATAAGTATTATTATTATTATTGTATTGTTTCTGTATTTTTATATTTGGAATGTGTTTTATGCTGGTTGAGTGGAAGTAAAGGCCTTATGGTCTTAACTGTGCCAGTATAAATATAAACTGCTCGATAGCTGGTTTTCCCAATCGCAGCTTTGTGCTGTCTTTAAGGGCTTGAACAGTTGGAGGGGGGAAGCGAGCTGCAATGCCCTGAGGCCACTTGATTAACGTAGAGGTGCTTCAAACGATGCGGCTTAAATGAATAAAAAGAAAGAAGAGGGAGAAATAAGCACGAAATGCAAAGGGAGATAAATAAGGGGAGAAGAAATAGTAATTAAAGGCGGAAACAAAGAAATGGCAGCAAGAAAGTAACAGCGCGCAAGGGTAAGCAGGAGAGAAAAGGACAAGAAACTGGGAGAAAAGGAGACAAAGACGAATAGGGACAGTGTGAGGAAGGAAAGAAAGCACAAACTGAGTCCTACCCTTCAGAGAGAAGTAGAGTCCCCACGGAGACTTGGAAACTGTTCCTTAAACTGACGCAGGCCTACAAATGCTTAAGCTGGTCATGAACACATTGTGACAACGAGACTTAACAAGGACAATCTGCTCCAATTCTGAACACTGTTAGCGGTGTGAAGTGAATATGTCAAATAGGTGTCCATAACAGCACATACAGAGGAAAACTGACACAACACACTGAAGTGAGAAATTGCGCAATTAAATAAAAAAATGGTCTGCAGGGATGCAAAATCGAAAGTAGAACCGAATTCTCACCTTAAACCTACTTTTGTTCATCAATAGTAATATGCGTTACAAGAGCGGTACGTTGAAGTTTTCATGTTCGAGAAAAAGTTTGAAAAAGTGAAACGTAGTTGAGCTTTTTTAATTTCCGAGAATTGAAAGAAAACATACCGCTCGTGTATCGTACATTATTTTGTGCGAAGATCGTTTATTACATACCTGAAAGAGGAATTTCTAATTAGTTGCAATGAAATCTCCATCTTGGTTTCTCTTCAATGACGAAAAATTTGCAAAACAAAAATATCTATCTTCAACATTGTTGCTTTAAAATGTTTTCTGTGTTTACTATACTCCAGCAGGCCGTGATATACGTCTGTCTTTTTTTTCCCCCCCCAGTCTATGATGAGTCTGGAATCTTGTTGATTTTTTCACGACTTCCTTAATGTTACTTGGATCACGAATGCAGTAACTTTAGTGGAGTTGTAGAGTTTACTTAATTTTTGCAAATATTTAAAAACAATAATTAACAGTGCAATTTAGGTGAAATTGCAGTGGTAAGTTTCCAATTTATAATTATTACTATATTGAACGTCTCTAAAAATAATATGTTAAAAGCCTAAAGCAGTAAAATGAATATGGCACTTAAGCGGTAAGAAGAGGGAAATTGTTATGTGTGTTAGATTGGGAATACTGAAAGTGGAATTTTAGACTTTCCGCGGATTGGTTTTGTGCGGAAACCAAGCAAATACGCACGATCTCGCACAAAAGTCTGTTTGCTAATATGCGTTTTTAAAAAATTGTGAAGTCCACATTACATAGTTGTAAATATTGACGTCAAATTTATCATATCATATTATATCATTATACTGGGATATAATTTTATTTTTACTTCAATTTTTATTGTACCTGAGTTTTTTAATGTACTTCACTCCCACCCCTTCTACTAATGAAGTTCAACCGTCCTCCACACAGATCCAAGACCGCATATACAGTCATAGTAGCCTTACGGTCATAGTAAACAGTACGTTCCAAAAATATGTTCGCGTTTTCCAGTGACGAAAGAGCTTTCAATATTGCATCATTTTCCATTTTTCTACGTCGCATCCCGATTTCAACCTGCTTCTATTCGCCTCTCTGTAAATGCTAGTGGCTGGGCTGTCTTAGCTCTTTTCTGAGAACATTAATTTCTGTTAGGAATTGGATGTCTACGTAATATTACACCCATAAAATTGTTTAAAATAACATAAGTAAAAGGGCCTCGTTAAGTAATTAACTGTCACGTGATTTCCTCCCTTTCTACGACGCTGCGACGTAACCACTTGATCGGACAGTAGATAGCATGTCTGAGTAATTTTATCTTTTCGGATCGGGCAGAAGTGAAGATTGAATTTATAGTACGTAAGGTCTCTTTTATAGAGTAGGTACAGAATCATTTCAACGTGAGTTACTGATACGAAGTACGAATCTGGTAATTGGAATTACATACAATAGTCTATAGTGCGATAATATGCACATTAGAACTGAGGCCTGTATCGAAATGAACGGCCACCATTTTCAAAAATGTGTTTAAATATCCATATTATGATTATTTATTTTCAATTTAACTTCATTCTCTATATTGTACGCTAATGTGCTGTAAACATTATAATATACACTGCATAATGAATACGTTCGTGAGTAAAAACACTGATTGTTAATACTGTACTGTATTTTGATTAAACAAAAACCTAATGAAAATTATCGAACTCAAAAGCGTGATATTTCCTAGGTTACGTAAATGGATGAACTACTTTTCTTCCTTCCTATACCTAGTAAAGTGATTTGTTTGTATATTACGCCAGTATCATCGAACTCCAGTCGTGGAAGGGGGTAGCAAACGGTGTTTCCGGTTCTTAATCGTTGATCCAAAGGTATAGCCAGCTTAATATTAGAAATGTTAGTAAAAATAAAATGATGACCCTGTATTATATTATATACGTTTGTATGCATCTTTAGTTTTTACATTCAAATTGAGTTTCGCCAGCAGTTGGTTCCTATGAAGGTAATTGTCAGTAATAAGGATGTTCGCCAGGGAAATCCTGCCTCAGTACAGCACACAAATCCCACTTCAACGAGGAATGCTTTGTCAACCAGAAACTCGGCCAGGCATCGAATCGCTGGCAATCGCTAATGAAGCCGTGCACAGCGGGAGAGAGTTGGACGAACTCCTGACCGCCACATTGCACGGCTCACAATGCAAATCCGCTGCTTGTGTGTCTGGCTGAAAGAAAAACTTTATTAATGCTGAAAAAAAGACGTCAGAATTGAGACAGCCCGCGGAACTGGGTTCGAGTCGAGACGTCGTAAGTTGTGGAAGCTCACGCAAGAACTAACAGGAGAGTGGAATATTTATGATGAGTGCAGTGTTTGTAGGAGTTTCTTGAAAACGTGTGGCAGTTTGGGTGTAATACGTGTGACTCACTTGTGATGTAGCTTTAAAGACAGAGTGTGTGAAATTGAGAGACAACAATGGAGTGGCCGAGCTCCAAGTGAACAATAATGTTTGCAATATAAGTTACAAGCTTTGTTTGGCACATATCCAGGGCCATCCATGAGGTACGACAGATGCTGTTAATTTAGCAACGTCAGTATAACCCGCGCGTGGCCGGTCTCTCCCTAGCCGGTTAGCCGAGACGCGAGAGGCTGCAGCTACGGTGAACATTTAAATTGTGAGCCCTACATCAGGATAATTTGAATTGTCTGGGACGTTGCTAAAATAAGTTTCATATGCTTCACCCATTGAAAGCGGATTCAGTTTTGTAAAATGGAATTAATGTACAATTAAAATACGATAGTTATTTCGCTTTCTAATCGTGCTTAGTGACCACACCTGTGGAGTAACGGTCAGCGCGTCTGACCGCGAAACCAGGTGGCCCGGGTTCGATTCCCGGTCCGGGCAAGTTACCTGGTTGAGGTTTATTCCGGGGTTTTCCATCAACCCAATATGAGCAAATGCTGGGTAACTATCGGTGCTGGACCCCGGACTCATTTCACCGGCATTATCACCTTCATATCATTCAGACGCTAAATAACCTAAGATGTTGATAGAGCATCGTAAAATAACCCAATAAAAATCATGGTTAGCTCCCGGAAAGGAAACACATTACAGGACCCACATCTAAAACTATTTAAAGTTCTAAATTTTCTTAGAGTGACAACGAATTTAATCATTTGATCGAACCAAACACACTTTGACTCAGATTCGAAACAAATGCGAAGGAAGAACCGCACGAAAGCCATAGTCAGAACTCAGAGCCTGCAGGCTGGAAAGAAAGCGGTGCACTATATTGGAAGCAGGCAGTGGCATGGTGAGAACGAAGGCACGTGCGGAGCAAGCGGGTCGATTACAGCAAAACAAACAATGTATTACATTAACTACAAAATATTGTTTTTCAGACTCCGCACAAATTATTAATTTCACGATAAAAATAATGTCCAATACTATATACACGATTGACAGATGTTCCAGCTTCTCATGACGGCAGGCAAATATAACAAATGCCAACTGTTAGACAGAGTGGCACAAGAATCCGTTGCTGTGCACATCTTCCCTAGTAACGAACTGTGTGCATCACATTAATTAATACTAAACAGTTGAATCGCTGTTATAACGACAGCCATTTTTCGCATTCTTACACACACTTGCATAAGAATCCGTTGCTACGCATATCTTCCCTAGTAATGAACTGTGTGCATCACATTAATTACTACTAAACAGTTGAATCGCTGTTATAACGACAGCAACTTGTTCCGCATTGTTAGATGGACTTGCATAAGAATCCGTTGCTATGCACATCTTCCCTAGTAACGAACTGTGTGCATCACATTAATTAATACTAAACAGTTGAATCGCTGTTATAACGACAGCAACTTGTTCCGCATTGTTAGATGGACTTGCATAAGAATCCGTTGCTATGCACATCTTCCCTAGTAACGAACTGTGTGCATCACATTAATTAATACTAAACAGTTGAATCGCCATTATAACGACAGCAATTTTTCCCCATTCTCACATCGACTTGGATAAGAATCCGTTGGTGAAGAAATCTCTGTTAGTTTGATAGCATTGCTCAGTAATCAATGTGGTAAGGACACAATGGAACCAGTAGTTGTTTAAGAGTCATTTGGTAGTGTCATGTAAGTACTCTTTTACGTAATCTATACTAATAATTAATAAATCTGTAACCAAAATTTTTCTGGTAATGTTAAAGGAATTATCCTTGCACCAAAAAAGGGATGTTCCCTGAACCAAATGATCCTATTTTAATTGTTTGCATATAACAATTAAGAAACATGTTAAACGTTTTATCTTTGCAACAATTGAGTGCTCTCTAGACCAAGATGATCTATTTTAATTAATTAAATACAATTTCAATATCTATCAAATACGGATGTTCCGTGGACCAAATGTCCTATCATCGCCCTAACAAGTAATGGCCCGTTACGGCCTCAAGCCGTCTCCTTAAAGGCTTCCCAGTGTTCTCTTCCCTCTTGGACAGCAGGTAGAGATGTGACGAGAAATGCGAGTCGTTTCCAAGCGGTGAACATGTTGCTGCCAGTTAGTTCTGTAACTTTAGATGTAATCCAAAATAGAAGATATTTCAAGCTCTTGAAGAACATCTTCGTTCTTCTTGTCCTTCTGTCCTATTTCAATTATGTAATTACTTTATATTTATTTGCAACAAATGCAGCGGGGCGCACGGGGATGTCTAGTTTCAAATAAAAATAAATTTTCGTTAGCGATAATCATGGAGTTAATCAGAACTCAAGACCTTTCTGTCTGCAGACTGCTCTGTGTATTTAACCGCTCTCCGGGGCTTGAAATCAATTACCCGTAACATTCACAGTATATGCAGCACCGCTTTTCATCTTTGACATTACACTATTCATATTTTTTGCGCTTTCAAGCCTTTGATAGCACGCAGTGTGCAGTCCTTTTTTATCTCCACGACGTACCGTATAATTGTTTTTATTTGTCGAATAACTGGTTTTCAAACTCCAGTTCTACAGTACACACAGCAGAAACGCTCGCGCCATATGCAGAACTGGTTACCGCATCAGAAAAACAACTTAGTGTGTAGCTTCTATCAGGCATTACGACCTCCTCATAGAATCCGTATCTACGACCCAACCAAACCGAGCCGTGGAATCCTGTTAGAGTGCTGAAATTAATTAATAAATTTAAGAACGGTTACTTTAGCTTTAAGAACTATACCGGTACTCTGTTTTTATACAGAAGGGAAATTCCCATCATTGAATTTGAACATAAGGACGAACCTTGCCAATCAGTAACAAGAGGGGTGGGGATGTGCATAGCTAATGGACAGGATGTTCAACGTTCTTTGTTATCCTTCCTCAGTCTAGGCCGGCTTGTAACCTAGTTAAGTTAGTTCTTAAACATGTCATTTGCAATTACTTTTCACTCTAGAGCATACCTGCACAAACAGCGCTCAACGAGCGCGCGCGCTCCTTGGGAGCGGGAGAGCCGTGTTTATCGCTCGCCGAAACGGAGAGGAAGATACGTCAGAATGACATAGACTTGCTATAGGTAGAGGAGAGGGAAACGACCACTCAGCTATCTAGTGGAGTGCAGTGTGTAGGCCTATTCTCAGTAACTGTTTCACGTTGCTTACCTACTGCTACAGTACAGTATGGAGGAATCTAAAAGACGGAACATAACATTTAACATTTAACGATTTACAGCTCGAACTTATTGATCTTCAATGTGACCTAAGGGCTAAAGATCGTTTGAATAATACTACTAGCCTGGTTGAGTTTTACAAGGCTAAACTTTAGCAATAACATCCACGACTACACAGGCTGGCTGTGAAAATGATTGCTATGTTTGGCTCAACATTTATATTTGTGAGCCATTGTTTTCTATAATCAACTTTAATAAAGGCAGACATCGAACATCTGTAACTGATGTTTCATTACGATCAGTAGGCTGCTGTTCCTTTCAGCTGCCAACAGCATAAAACCTCGTTTTGATGTACTGGTAAATAAAAATATAAGAAAATGATATTGTACATTTAAGTAGCTACAGAATTTCTATTATTTCTGTAAAATAAATATTTCTTTATTAATTAATAATAGTCCAAGATAGTTCTGCAAACACTGAACGGGAATTCATTTCATAAGCACTCGTAATAGTACTTCCTTTTGTGTATATTCTGTACGAGATCACCCCTTCTTCCAGTCCACCCTTATACAGAGCGCAGCTAATATCTGCATTCCGCTCATGAGCTGTGAGCCGGCTCGGAGACCGCAAACCTTGTGCAGGCCTGCTCTAGACGATTGCTGTTCTGGTGTTGGTGTGTTTAGTAATTGCTTTCTATTTAATAGCTGGTAGAGGACATTAAACACTCTGATACCAGTGTGTCGTGTCGTGTTTATATGTATTTTCAGAGCGAATATGACAATGCAAGGAATGGAAGACAATCAGTTTCGTTAATCGTGTTTTTGGAGAGAACACTCAAAGCGACGGGTGTGTCTAAAATTGCGGTGTATAGTTACATGAAAGAAAATGAATCGGGAGAAAAACTGAAAAGCCCTTCCAAAAAAAAAAAACGTATCCGCGGATGTCCTGTTACGACATTGGACACATTTAATCATGAAGGACAGTAGGCCTACGTGCTCTATATAAAGAAAACTTTGTACCCAGTTTGAACGATATTTTGCCGGAAGTTCGCAAATACGAAATACTACAAATTAAAATTTAACGTTCCTCATTGCGAAAAGTACCAAAAGCTATTGGATTCCAGTACAGCAGAAACGAGGATAATGAGAAATATTTAATGCAGTGTGACAACATTGTTGCTTGTCGCAGTAAATCTTTAAGGGGAATGAGAAAAATGAGGGAAAAAGAAAGACGTACAATATTTTCAGATGAAATTATTTCAGTATACTTTTATATCTTCAATTAACATGTTCCATTAGTCGAATTCCGTCTCGTCAACTTAGTTCTTAAACGTCCTATGCCAGGGTCGGGCATGGGAGCGGCTCCGTCTAGCCGGCCAGAGCTGCTCTCGCTCCGCAAGGCAAGCCGGAGCAGAACGCTCACGCAGTGGCGGACTCGCATTACAGCTACCTTCCCTGCATTAATGTAACAAGAGCCACGGTTGTTCTAGTCATTCAGTCTGTCAGTACATAATAGTTTATAAGGATGTTACATCAATCCATTGTACAGTACAGACTTTATAACACTCTTATTAATTTAATGAAATAAACTTCGCTCTATGCACACACACAAATCATTAGGCTTATTTACATAACCCATACGCACCTACTGCAGTCTCCTCACCACGGTTCTACGAGACAGGCGTATGGCTTCCACTTCCCCTACTTGCTGTGGACAGAGTTCATCTGCCAATATAATTAAACATCGCTTGATGAAGTTACCTTCGTTGAATGTTTTCAATTCCTTTGCAATTTCGTGGCGAATTTTGTAGCTAATTCTCATGGCCGATTCACTAAGTGCATTATTGTCATCCTGTTAATATATAATATAATATAATATAATATAATATAATATAATATAATATAATATAATATAATATAATATAATGTAATGTAATGTAATGTAATGTAAAGTAATGTAATGTAATGTAATATAATGTAATGTAATATAATATAATATAATGTAATGTAATATAACATAATATAATATATGATATGATACGATATCAGATATGATATGACCATAAATTAATACAACTTAAAGAAAATGTTTCTCAGGTACATTATATTAGATATTCGATATTTATATTGCATTATAAGTTATTATAGTACATTTAGTAACATATAATTTTAAATTATACAAATATTATGATATATCATTGTATAGTATATTACAGTTCATGATATAATGTTAATGTTATGTTTTATTTAACGACGCTCGCAACTGCAGAGGTTATATCAGCGTCGCCGAATGTGCCGGAATTTTGTCCCGCAGGAGTTCTTTTACATGCCAGTAAATCTACTGACATGAGCCTGTCGCATTTAAGCACACTTAAATGCCATCGACCTGGCCCGGGATCGAACCCGCAACCTTGGGCATAGAAGGCCAGCGCTATACCAACTTGCCAACCAGGGCGACTGTTCATGATATATAATATGATACAGTATATGATATATTATAATATTTATATAATTTAGAATTATATAACTTATAATGCAACATAAATATCAAATAGATAGGCCTACTCTAATATAATGTACCTTGGAAACATTTTCTTTAAGTTGTATTAATTTATGGCGTTCATTACCAACATATTTGTCATATTCAGTAGCATGTTGTAAAGAATAATGCCGTTGGATATTGAACCTCTTAATCAGTTGGGGTGTTTTATGCCAAATTAAACACTTTGCTAATCACTGCTCTCTACCAAAAAGAACTCCTCCTCCCATGATACATTAAAAGCATTGGGAGTAGCGGGCCGCTTAGTGTATGAGCGAAAGCTCCGTCTTCAAAGTTCGCCATCATACTGCAGAGTCGCCACTGCATCGTCACTGAATGACGTACAGTATGCTTACGTCACAGCGCTCGAAAGATCCGCTCTTTAAAGCACAGCGCTCATTTCTCAGAATCACGTACTGTGCCCAGCCCTGTCTATGCAGTAGTCTCTCTTCGAAGTGAAGGTGGAGAGAATGTTTCAATTTTTAGCAGGAAGAATCTCTCTATATGAAATATAGAGTATAGAAGCTGGCAAATTTCTAGTTCCGGCAGTTGACAACCCAGTCACTGGTTCTTCTCGACGTAAATGACGTCATTTTCAAGTACATCGGTGGGTTCATCTCGAGATGAGTATTGATCACACACATTGTGATAGAAAAGTCTCCGCCAAGAACTGAGAAAGAGTCGACCAGTTAATCAAACAACAGTTTTATTTCAATCGTTGGAAGCAGCAATTCGATTCCCGGTACTTGAAATCCAGAGGCAAGAGCGGTGACTTCTAGAACCGCCAGGACGAAAATATATGTTTGAGAAATTAGACAATAATAATAATAATAATAATAATAATAATAATAATAATAATTTATTTAACCTGGCAGAGTTAAGGCCATACGGCCTTCTCTAACACTCAACCAGGACAATGTATGTTGACTTCTGTGACACTCCTTCAGCCAAAGATTTCATTCGCTTATGATTGACGATCGAGCTCGAGATTGGATGCTCTTTTGTTATTGTGTGTCATAAATCACTGGGATTGGCGTTAGAGCAGCCAGCATTGATACTTTTTAAAGAAAGGAAACTGGAAGGGTGTGTAATCTAATAGTACATTATGCAACGAGCCTATAATGGTAGTAATTAAGACGCGAGTATGTTTATGAAACAATCGCAAGCGAGTTTCATAATTTTCATACGAGCGTCTTAATTACCATTATAGGCAAATTTCATACGACTTTTTATGCTCGACCATATTTCTAACTTGAAATTATTCATAAGTATTCATGTTATTCTTATCTGACTGGAGAGCGGAACTGACCTTGTGTAATATCTCGTAAATTGTGAGATGTGCGCAGACGCGAAAGTATTGATTTTTTCCGAGAAACAAATGTCATTGACCTTGATATAATCTAAAGAGTAAAATAAACATTAATCTTGACATAACCTTGAAATTGATTTACACATTGAAAAACGAGATGACAAATTAAATTTATTTGAATATTATTTACAATTAATGCTAATAATTATAGTACCAGAACATAACCTTCTGCGACAGTATTGGATTTCCAGCCTCCGTGACGTTTCGCTAGTTGTCTTTTGATTGCATATCCGAGAATAATCGATACTTGCGCGTCCATATTGCTACAATGGTGTTTTCTGATTGGTGGAACACCTGAACTTTAATGAATAGGTGTACTTCAATGAGGTCCATTAAAGCGCTGCTACCAGGTGTAGAATTACTACATTTCGGCATGGTCGAGCATAAATTTAATTTCAGTACGAGAGTAATGAATTATAAAATTAGAAATAATAAAATTATAACTTTGTCATAAAGTCCGGTTTCTACCACCACCACCACCACCACCACTTCCACCACCACCTCTTCCACCACCACCTCTTCCACCACCACCACCACCACTTCCACCACCACCTCTTCCACCACCACCTCTTCCACCACCACCACCACCACCACATCCACCACCACCACATCCACCACCACCACTTCCACCACCACCACTTCCACCACCACCACCACCACCACCACAACCACCACCACCACTTCCACCACCACCAAATCCACCACCACCACTTCCACCACCACCACTACTTCCACCACCACCACTACTTCCACCACCACCACAACCACCACCACCACCACTTCCACCACCACCACCACCACTTCCACCACCACCACCAAATCCACCACCACCACTTCCACCACCACAACCACCAGCACCACCACCATTTCCACCACCACAACCACCACCACCACCACTTCCACCACCAACACCACCACTTCCACCACCACCACCACATCCATCACCACCACTTCCACTACCACTACCACCACTTCCACCACCACCACCACTTCCACCACCACCACATCCACCACCACCACCACCACTTCCACCACCACCACCACCACCACCACTTCCACCACCACTTCCACCACCACCACATCCACCACCACCACCACCACTTCCACCACCACCACCACTTCCACCACCACCACCACAACCACCACCACCACCACCACTTCCACCACCACCACCACCATCACATCCATCACCACCACATCCACCACCACCACTTCCACTACCACCACCACCACGTCCACCACCACCACCACAACCACCACCACCACTTCCACCACCACCACCACCACCACTTCCACCACCACCACTTCCACCACCACCACCACCACCACCACTTCCACCACCACCACCATCACATCCACCACCACCACGTCCACCACCACCACCACAACCACCACCACCACCACCACGTCCACCACCACCACCACTTCCACTTCACCACCACCACTTCCACCACCACCACCACTACCAGCACCACAATTATTATTGCCGCAACATCTTAATGCAGTCCCGTATTCTGAAGGTATGTAGCCCGCAAAGCATGAACGTGTTGCTAGGCAACATTCCTTCTCTTCACGTAGCATCACAATTAATTTTTCTGCACGCGCAGTCTGAATGTTCAACAAAGGAAGGCTGCAGCAAATTAAAATTTCATACCGGCCGCACCATGCTTCACTCTGATAAGGACAAGTGCTGCACACAATTCCTTCTAGTAAGTTCCGCAAGAATTCAGTTTCTTACCACATTACCAGCATTTAATATTAGACTAGTGAAATTGGTAATTTATCATGCACCAAATAAGGAACAACGTCCAGTTTCTAGTCTGGACACTGAAGGCATTTTAACAAAAAATAAATATGTTCCATCATTTGCAAATTGTACTTACTTTCTTACTTACTTACTCACTGGCTTTTAAGGAACCCGGAGGTTCATTGCCGCCCTCACATAAGCCCGCCATTGGTCCCTATCCTGTGCAAGATTAATCCACTCTCTATCATCATATCCCATCTCCCTCAAATCCATTTTAATATTATCCTCCCATCTATGTCTTGGCCTCCCCAAAGGTCTTTTCCCCTCCGGCCTCCCAACTAACACTCTATATGCATTTCTGGATTCGCCCATACGTGCTACATGCCCTGCCCATCTCAAATGTCTGAATTCTAGGTTTATAATTATGTCAGGTGAAGAATACAATGCGTGCAGTTCTGTGTTGTGTAACTTTCTCCATTCTCCTGTAACTTCATCCCTCTTAGCCCCAAATATTTTTATTCTGTGTTTAATTTCCTCCCGAGTGTCATTTATATTTGTTACTGTTGCTCCAAGATATTTGAATTTTTCCAGCTTTCGAAGGATAAATCTCCAATTTTCATATTTCCATTTCGTACAATATTCTGGTCACGAGACATAATCATATACTTTGTCTTTTCGGGATTTACTTCCAAACCTATCTCTCTACTTGCTTCAAGCAAAATTTCCGTCTTAATATCAAAGCAACTGTGAGTGAAAACATACTATATTCCTGATGGTTATTTTGCTTATTTTCAAAGCACTGTTACTAATGGGTAACAACACTTATATAAATAGTGAACTTTTGATGCGAAAAAGAGTTATAGGAATTACTGTAGGAAATGAAACTTAAAATAAACATTGTAAACTTTTATTTGTGAAAAACAAACTCATGAATGTCATGCGTTTATGCATTCTAGGGCTGAAGGCAATCTTTCAACTTTAATACTAAGAATGTTATTCATTTTCATGTTATGAGAAAAAGAAGTTACTGTAAAATCTCATAATGTACAGTTAAGAAATCATATAACAACCTTCGACAAAATGTCTTTAAAGGTTGGGAATAATCAATTTCATTCTCAAATTCTTTATTTAAGTAGAGCTGCTTTCAAATCACGCATCTGTGGTTGGCTAACTACTATGCCAATGTATAACATCGGTGATTTATTCAATTATTGTACAATTTTTTTTGTAACTTTTTTTTCTTTATCTAGATTTTGCCTATACATTTATCGTACTTAGACATGTATAGAACTAATAAATACTATTAATATAAAAGGGATGAAATTTATATATGGCGGTGTTGTATTTCATAGAGTCGTTTGTCACCGTTTATTTTAAGAAGTCATTGCACAAAAGTACGAAAGATTTAAGATTGTTCTAAAACTTGACCATACTCCTTCGCCCTCACACCTGACGTGCGTTATCGTTTTTAAGAAGTCATTAGAATGCACCGGTGTGCAGTAACAGATAACAATTTTAACTGCTAATTACAACAACTCAATTTTTTCCGCTCGTCCAAGCTACCAACTTGAAATTACTAAATTCTTTCCCACATCTCCGTGACTTGCTTCTAATTAAAGCATCTTCTGTATGTGTATTTTTATTTCAAAGCTCTTGCGATGCGCACATTTTTTCGAAATAAGTGCCGCCTGTAGATTGCCGAATTAAACTACAATGGTTTTCGTTTAATATTTTCATAACCGAAAATTCTATTCTCTCTCGTGAAAGTAAGAGCGCCATTGAAGAACTTTCATAACCTATAACACCCCCCTCTTTTTTAATTTACGACCAGCCATTAGTATACATCCACTTCTGTGAAATCAAATGTATAAAATTTGAATTTTAATTAGAGAGAATTTTCTCCCGTAGTAAAGTGTTCACTTTTATTCTGGAATTAAAGCCGAATATGCGACACTCTTTTGTTATTGCGCCTTAAAAAGAGAGAATATTGCAGACGATATCACCATGGAAACAGACAAGGGGTTTGCAAGACGTGAAATTTGACGATCGCGACCTAAAAGTAAAAGGTGGGTATTAATGCAGCATTGATAACAAAGGAGTCTCGTAAAATCGATCGTTTTCTTTCTTTCTTCTCTCTCTCTCTTTCTTTCTTCTTCAGCCGTTTTATTATTACATTAGCTGTATGTTATCACACGACGACTTTGCCTCCTAGATTACTCAGAGTTGTTAATGATGGGTAACCCCCACACTGTAGCCGAACTTGGGCAGACATTAAAACAATTTCGGAGAGGTGATCTGCGTGTGTATGAACACCTTATTAAAAAATGTCGGCAATGTGTTGGCAACCACCCCTGTAACAGGGTTACTACTAATTATGAAATAGAAATACAATTGTGTGCATGCCATTATTGAGAAAAGTTATATTGACATCACACATCAATAATGACGCAATCTAGGCCGGCCACGCATTATTGGCTTGTACTCGCGTTCCAGGTCAGGAGCCGAATGAGACGCTACATACATGCATACATACATACATACATACACACATACATACATACATACATACATACATACAGACCACACCTGTGGAGTAACGGTCAGCGAGTCTGGCCGCGAAACCAGGTGGCCCTGGTTCGAATCCCGGTCGGGACAAGTTAGCTGGTTGACGTTTTTTCCGGGGTTTTCCCTCAACCCAATACGAGAAAATGCTGGGTAACTTTCGGTACTGGACCCCGGACTCATTTCATCGGCATTATCACCCTCATTTCATTCAGACGCTAAATAACCTAGATGTTGATACATCGTCGTAAAATAACCCAATAAATTGAAAAATACATACATACATACATACTGTACACACATAGGCCTACATATATGCAATACATATACATACATTTACACATACATACATACATACATACATACATACATACTGTACACACATAGGCCTACATATATACAATACATATACATACATTTACACATACATACATACACACATACATACATACATACATACATACTGTACACACATAGGCCTACATATATACAATACATATACATACATTTACACATACATACATACACACTACATACATACATACATACACACACTACATACATACATACATACATACATACATACATACATACATACATACATACATACATACATACATACTGTACACACATAGGCCTACATATATACAATACATATACATACATTTACACATACATACATACACACACACTACATACATACATACATACATACATACTAAAAGGAGGTCAGTGGCCGATAAGTAACTGCGATCTCGTCAAGGTCTACTTGAAAGAATTTCTAACATTTGTTACCAGAATCGACTTTGACGTACTTTAAGGCAAAATGACATTATTGGTTTTTATTATAACTAGAGAAATTGTAATGATAATTGTAATCGAAATATTTAATTCGTAATCCTAATCCTAATTGTAATTCAAAGAGTTTAAAGTAGTTCAAGAAT